>NC_139796.1:1822348-1964711 GCF_965231275.1 Zosterops lateralis
TGACACTGGGGATGTGACACCGCGATGTGACACTGGGGATGTGACCCCAAGGATGACACCAGGATGTGACACCAAGGATGTGACACAGCAATGTGACACCAGGATGTGACACCAGGGATGTGACACCAAGGATATGACACTGAAGATGGGACAGCGGGGATGTGACACCAAGGATGTGACACCGCAATGTGACACCAAGGATGTGACACCAGGATGTGACTCCAAGGATGTGACACTGAAGATGGGACAGCGGGGATGGGACAGCGGGATGTGACACCAAGGATGTGACACCAAGGATGTGACACCAGGATGTGACCTTGGGCTGTGACACTGAAGATGGGACACCAGGACTGTGACACCAAGGATGTGACACCAAGGATGTGACACCAGGATGTGACACCAGGACTGTGACACCAGGACTGTGACACCAAGGATGTGACACCAGGATGTGACGCCAGGGATGTGACACCAAGGATGTGACACTAGGCTGTGACGCCGGGGATGTGACACCAAGGATGTGACACTGGGATGTGACGCTGGGATGTGACACCAAGGATGTGACACTGGGATGTGACACTGGGGACACGGCCCGGGGTGGCCCCAGGTGCTGGGGCTGTGGTGGCACGGTGACAATCAGGGCCGGGCCGTGTCCCCTCCTTGTCCCCTCCATGTCCCCACTGTCCCCAAGGCCAGCAGGTGCAGTTTTAGTGCATTGGGGGCGCGGGCGGCGCCGCCCCCCCCCCCGTCACCCTCATTAATTATTATTAATTATTATTATTAATTATTATTATTATTATAAATGCGCATGTGGAACCTGAGGGGTCGCGTCAGCGTCAGGCTCTGGGGACATGGGGGGACACTGGGGACATTGGGAGATGGGGACATTGGGGACACTGGGATAGGGAGGGACACTGGGGACATTGGGGACATGGGGGGACACTGGGGACATTGGGAGATGGGGGCATTGGGGACATGGGACATTGGGGACATTGGGGGACACTGGGGACACTGAGAACATTGGGGACATTGGGAGATGGGGACATTGGGGACACTGGGATAGGGAGGGACACTGGGGACATTGGGGGCATGGGGGGGGACACTGGGGACATGGGGAGACACTGGGGACATTGGGGACATTGGGAGATGGGATCATTGGGGACACTGGGATGGGGAGGGGGGACACGGGGACATTGGGGACATTGGGAGATGGTGTCATTGGGATGGGGTACACAGGGACATAGGGAGGGGGGGACATGGGGGGACATGGGGGACAGTGGGAGATGGTGACATTGGTGACATTGGGATGGGGAGGAGGGAACACAGGGACATTGGGGACATTGGGAGATGGGGACATTGGGGGACATTGGGGGCACTGGGATGGGGAAGGGGGAACACAGGGACATTGGGGACATTGGGGACACGGACATTGGGAGATGGGGACATTGGGGACACTGGGATGGACACAGGACAGCAGGGACATTGGGATGGGGGTGAGGGACAGGGATGGGGACATTGGGGATGTGGGGACAGGGACATTGGGATGGGGAGGGAGACAGAGGACAGTGGGGACATGGGGAAACACGGGCCATTGGGGACATTGGGAGATGGGGACACTGGGATGGACAATGGGGACACGGGGAAATATGGGGGGACAGGATTGGGAGGGGGGACAGACGTGAGGACATTGGGGACACTGGGATGGGGAGGGGGGACACAGGACAATGGGGACATTGGAAAATATGGGGCGACATTGGCATGGGGACACAGGATATTGGGGACATTGGGACACGGGGACATTGGGACAGGGACAGTGGGGACACTGGGATGGACACAGGACAGTGGGGACATGGGGAAATATGGGGGGACATTGGGACTGGGGACATTGGGAAGGAGGGGATGGGGACACGGGGACATTGGGGACCTCAGGATGAGGGACACTGGGGACAGGAGAGGAAGGGGCTGGGGACAGCAGAGGCACACTGGGGACACGGGGTGGCACAGGGGACATTGGGGACACGGGGTGGTGGCACAGGGGACATTGGGGACGCAGGGTGGCACAGGGGACACCGGTGACACGGGGGGACACAGGCACAGGAGGGTGGCACAGGGCTGGGGGGAATGGGGACACCGGGGACAGCCGGAGGATCCAGGTGACACCGGGGGGGGTCGGGGACATGGGAGGGGACACACGGGGGCACATCAGGGACACGCGGGGGCACTCGGGTGACGCCCCTCGTGACGTCCCCGCGGCCCAAGGGTGTCACCGGGGTGACGGTGGCCTCGGGGGGGGGACACGGGGACATCCCCCCAGCGTGGGCGGGAGCCGCGGGGACAGCGGGGACACCTTGGGGACAGCGGGGACACCTTGGGGACAGCGGGGACAGGATGGTGGCGCCACCGAGCCCCCTCCTCATCCTCATCTTCATCCTCCTCCTGCCCGGGGGGGGGCCCGCAGGTGGGGGGGACAGAGGGGACATGGGGGGGACAGAGGGGACAGGAGGGGACATGGAGAGGACAGAGGGGACATAGGGACAGAGAGGACAGAGGGGACATGGGGGGACAGAGGGGACGGGGGGTGGGGACATGGGGGGGACAGGAGGGGACAGAGGGGGACAGAGGGTACAGAGGGGACAGGAAGGGACAGAGGGGACATGGGGGGGCAGGGAGGGACAGGGGACAGGGAGGGACATGGAGGGGAGAAGGTGGGACATGGGGGGACATGGGGGGACAGAGGGGACATGGGGGGTCCCAGGGGAGGGGTCCCAGGTGGGTGGGGAGGTCCCAGGGGGTCTCGGGTGTCATGGCGGGGGGGGGGGGGGGACGGACACTGGGGAACCCGGAGGGGACAGGAGGGGCCCGGGTGGCCTCGGGGGGACACCCAGGGGTGTCACTGTCCCCAGGGCCCCCCCCGGGCTGGCCGTGGGGTGACCCCACCACCCCCTCCCCGGGACCCCCGGGACCCCCGAGGCCGCGCTGCAGCGGGGACCGGCCCGGGGTGAGTGCGGGCACGGGGGGCTGGGGGGACTGGGGGGAACTGGGGGGACTGGGGGGACTGGGGGGAACTGGGGGAACTGGGGTGGGCTGGGGGAACTGGGGGGACTGAGGGGACTGGGGGGACTTGGGGGAACTGGGGGAACTGGGGGGACTGAGGGAACTGGGGGGGACTGGGGGAACTGGGGGGAACTGGGGGGAACTGGGGTGGGCTGGGGGAACTGGGGGGACTGAGGGAACTGGGGGGGACTGGGGGAACTGGGGGGAACTGGGGGGAACTGGGGTGGGCTGGGGGAACTGGGGGGACTGAGGGAACTGGGGGGGACTGGGGGAACTGGGGGGAACTGGGAGGACTGGGGTGGGCTGGGGGGACTGGGGGGGACTGGGGGGACTGGGGGAACTGGGGGGACTGGGGGGACTGGGGGGGACTGGGGTGGGCTGGGGGAACTGGGGGAACTGGGGGGACTGGGGGGACTGGGGGGGACTGGGGGGAACTGGGGTGGGCTGGGAGGGAACTGGGGGGACTGGGGGTTACTGGGCTGAAAGTGGGAGCACTGGGAGGGGTCAAGAAGCACTGGGGGCTCTGGGAGGTCACTGGTGGCACTGGGGGGTCACTGGTGACACTGGGCCATCACCGGTGGCACTGTGAGGTCACTGTGAGGTCCCCGGTGCCCCCCCCGGGCCGGTGATGTCCCCGCGTGTCGCCGCAGCCCCGGTGCCCGCCCCGCCCCCCCCGGCTCCGCCTGGACGTCGCCCCCTCCCCCGAGTTCCGGCCGGCCCCGGGACCGCGCACCGTGCCCGCGGGAACGCGCCTCTTCCTGCAGGTGCGCCACAGGGGACACGGGGACAGGGGGGACATGGGGACACGGGGACACGGGGACATGGGGGGACACGGGGACACGGGGGACACTGGGGACACGGGGACACGGGGACACGGGGACACTGGGGAGGCACGTGTTCCTGCGGGTGAGGGGACACCGGGGGGGACACGGGGAGCACAGGGGACACCGGGGGGGTGTTGGGTGTTCGTGCAGGGGAGGGGGGGCACGGGGTGGGTCCTGATCCTCGTCACCCCCGTGTGTCCCCTCAGGTGTCCCTGTCCCACTGACCCCCCCTGTCCCCCCAGGTGTCGCTGTCCCTCTGTCCCCCCTGTGACCCGCCGTGTCCCCTCAGGTGTGGCTGTCCCGCTGTGACCCCCCCGTGTCCCCTCAGGTGTCCCTGTCCCTCTGTGACCCTCCTCTGTCCCCCGTGTCCCCGCAGGTGTCGCTGTCCCTCTGTGAGCCCCCCCGTGTCCTCTCAGGTGTCCCTCTGTCCCCCCGGTGACCCCCCCTCTGTCCCCGTGTCCCCTCAGATGTAGCTGTCCCACTGACTCCCCCTGTCCCCCAGGTGTCCCTGTCCCACTGACCCCCCTGTCCCCGTGTCCCCCTGTCCCGCAGGTGGGGCTGTCCCTCTGTGACCCCCGTGTCCCCCCCTGTCCCCCCCTGTGACCCCCGTGTCCCCCTGTCCCCTGTCCCGCAGGTGTGGCTGTCCCTCTGTGACCCCCGTGTCCCCCCCTGTCCCCCCCTGTGACCCCCGTGTCCCCCTGTCCCCTGTCCCGCAGGTGTGGCTGTCCCTCTGTGACCCCCGTGTCCCCCCCTGTCCCCCCCTGTGACCCCCGTGTCCCCCTGTCCCCTGTCCCGCAGGTGTGGCTGTCCCTCTGTGACCCCCCTGTCCCCGTGTCCCCCCCTGTGACCCCCGTGTCCCCCTGTCCCCCTGTCCCGCAGGTGTGGCTGTCCCTCTGTGACCCCCCTGTCCCCGTGTCCCCCCCTGTCCCCCCTGTGACCCCCGTGTCCCCGTGTCCCCCTGTCCCGCAGGTGTGGCTGTCCCCCTGTCCCCTCTGTCCCCGCTGTGACCCCCTGTCCCCTGTCCCGCAGGTGTGGCTGTCCCCCTGTCCCCTCTGTCCCCGCTGTGACCCCCTGTCCCCTGTCCCGCAGGTGTGGCTGTCCCGCGCGCCCCCCGGGCTGGGTTTCTCGCTCCGCCGCTGTTTCGTGTCGCCGCGCTCGTCGCCGGTGTCGCCGCGGGGCGCGGGGCCGCGGCCGCTGGTGGTGCTGCGGGGCCGGTGCGGGGCGCGGCGGCGGCTCCGCGGCTCCTTCGTGCTCCCGGCGCGCTTCCCGGAGCCGCTGCAGTTCCTGCACTGCCGCCTGCGCCTCTGCCGGGACCGGGACCGGGACCGGGACAGCGGGGACGGCGGGGACGGCGGGGACAGCGGGGACCGGGGGCTGCCCACGGTACCGGGACAGAGCGGGGATGGGAACGGGAACGGGGAACGGGAATGGGAATGGGAACAGGGGGCTGCCCACGGTACCGGGGCAGAGCAGGGATGGGAACGGGGACGGGAATGGGGGGATGCCCACGGTACCAGGGATGGGAACGGAACGGAGATGGGAACGGGGATGGGGACGGGAACAGGGGGATGCCCACGGTACCGGGAATGGGAACGGATCAGGAACGGAACGGGAATGGGAACGCGGATGGGAACGGGGGGCTGACACGGTACCGGGAATGGAACAGGAACGGGGATGAGAATGGGGATGGGAACGGGAACGGGGGGCTGCCCACGGTACCGGGGATGGGAATGGGAACGGGGGGACGGCGCTGGGAACAGGAACGGAACGGGGGATAACTGGGATAATGGGAATGGGATAACGGGACATTGGGAGTGAGGATAACGGGAATGGGATAATAGGAATAGGAAAACAGCGGGATAACGGGGATGGGATAACGGGAACGGGGATAACGGGAATGGGGTAACAGGAATGGGATAGCGGGGATAATGGGGATGGGAAAAACGGGGATGGGACAACAGCGGGATAACATGATGGCACCAGGAGAGAGGGGACACCGGGAGTGGGGAGGGGACACCGGGAGTGGGGAGGGGACACCGGGAACAGGAGCAGGCACCGGGAGTGGGGAGGGGACACCGGGAGTGGGGAGCACGGGGGTCCTGATGGGAACAGGGAACGGGGGACACCGGGAATGGGGGACACTGGAAACGGGGAGGGGACACCTGGGGACACACCGGGAATGGGGACAGCGGGAATGGGGGACACTGGAAATGAGGGACACCGGGAATGGGGACAGCGGGATAACAGTGACGGAACAGTGAGATAATGGGAATGAGGATAACAGGAATGGGATTAATGGGAATGGGGATAATGGGAATGGGATAACAGGAATGGGATAACAGTGATATAACAGGAATGGGATTAATGGGAATGGGGTGACAGTGGGATAACAGCGGGATAACGGGGATGGCGGGGAGGGGAAATGGAGATAACAGGAATGGGATAACGGGATAATGGGATAATGGGATAATGGGATAACGGGATAATGGGATAACGGGATAATGGGATAATGGGATAATGGGGATAATGGGATAACGGGATAATGGGGATAATGGGGATGGGATGACAGCAGGGTACTGGGAATGGGATAATGAGAACGGGGTAACAGCGGAATAACAGGATGGGATAATGGGATAACGGGATAACGGGATAACGGGATAATGGGGATAATGGGATAACGGGATAATGGGATAACGGGATAATGGGATAACGGGATAATGGGGATAATGGGATAATGGGATAATGGGGATGGGATGACAGCAGGGTACTGGGAATGGGATAATGAGAACGGGGTAACAGCGGAATAACAGGATGGGATAATGGGATAACGGGAATGGGATAATGGGGATGGGATGACAGCGGGGTAATGGGAACGGGAATAATGGGAATGGGGATGCAATGGGATAAGGGGAATGGGATAACGGGAGAGTGTGATAACAGGAATGGGGATATGGGGACACCGGGAATGGGGACACGATGGCACAACAACGGGATAACGGGAATGGGGACACAGAGGGAACGGGGACACCGGGAATGGGGTCACGGGAATGGGGACACGGGAATGGGAGACCCGGGAACCGGAGAAGGGACGAGGCCAGCGGGGCCCAGCGGGGCGGGGGGGACACGGGGGCGGCACCGGGGGGCTCTGGGGGGCTCAGGGGGGCTGTGGGGGGCTCGGGGGGGCTGTGGGGGGCTCAGGGGGGCTCTGGGGGGCTCAGGGGGGCTCGGGGGGCTCTGGGGGGCTCAGGGGGGCTCTGGGGGGCTGTGGGGGGCTCAGGGGGGCTCTGGGGGCTCAGGGGGGCTGTGGGGGGCTCAGGGGGGCTCAGGGGGGCTCAGGGGGGCTCTGGGGGGCTCTGGGGGCTCTGGGGGGCTCAGGGGGGCTCAGAGGGGCTCTGGGGGGCTCTGGGGGCTCTGGGGGGCTGTGGGGGGCCCAGGGGGGCTCAGGGGGGCTCTGGGGGGCTCTGGGGGTCTCAGGGGGGCTGTGGGGGGCTCTGGGGGGCTCTGGGGGGCCCAGGGGGGCTCAGGGGGGCTCAGGGGGGCTCTGGGGGGCCCAGGGGGGCTGTGGGGGGCTGTGGGGGGCTCTGGGGGGCTGTGGGGGGCTGTGGGGGGCTCAGGGGGGCCCAGGGGGGCTCTGGGGGGCTCTGTGGGGCTCTGTGGGGCTCTGGGGGGCTCTGTGGGGCTCTGGGGGGCTCAGGGGGGCTCTGGGGGGCTCTGGGGGCTGTGGGGGGCTCAAGGGGGCTCAGGGGGGCCCAGGGGGGCTCTGGGGGGCTCTGGGGGTGTCACCCCCCGCCCCCCCGTTAACCCCGCCCCCCCAGTGCCGGGCCGAGCCGTGTCCCCGCAGAGGGGGCGGAGCCTCGGGCTCAGGCCCCGCCCCCCGGCCCCGCCCCGGCCCCGCCCCCGCGCGGGCGCTGCGGACCGTGACCCGCCCCATCGTGGTGACCCTGGGGACCCCCGGGACCCCCGCGCCGGGTACGGGACACCCCGGGGACCCTCCCCCTCGGGACTCCCGGAGCCTGAACCCTCCAACCCCGGGACCCCCCGAGACCCCCGGACAGAAACTCCCCTCCAACCCCGGGACCCCCCCATTGGGACCACCACCCCCGAGACCCCCAGACCGAGACCGACAACCCAAAATACCCCCGGAACCCCCACCTGAGACCCCCCTGGTGGCCCCCCTAACCCCGGGACCCCCAGACCGGGACCCACTCCCCAAACCCCCCCGGAACCCCCACCTGAGACCCCCCTGGTGGCCCCCCTAACCCAGGACCCTCTGACAGAGACCCCCCCCCCCCACCCCAGGACCCCCAAATCCCAACCGGGACCCCCAGAACGGGCCCCTCCCCCCAAACCAGGACCCCCAATTCCCCCCCGCGGGCAGAGGGGACCCCTCCCCCCCCCGGGGCTCCCCCCAATACCCGCCCCTCCCCCCCGGGGCTCCCCCCAATACCCGCCCCTCCCCCCAGGCGCCCCCCCGGGGGTCCCCCCGCGGCCGTTCCCGCCCCCCCCGTTCCTGCGCCCCCCGGGGCCCCCCCGGGACCGGCCCCGCGCCCCCCCCGCGGGTGAGTGACCGGGACCCCCGGGCTGGGGGTTTGGGGGGTCCCGGATCCCCATTTTCTCTTTGGGGGGTCCCGGAGCTCTGGGGGGGGTTTGGGGGGGCTGGGGGGGTCCCGGAGCTCTGGGGGGGTTTTGGGGGGGCTGGGGTGGTCCCGGAGCTCTGGGGGGGGTTTGGGGGGGCTGGGGGGGGAGACCCCCGGCTCTTCTTGGGAGGAACTCCTGAGTCCCTTTTGGGTGTGGGGGGGGGGATTTTGGGGGGTCCCGAACCCCTTGGGGAGGCTGGGGGGGTCCCGAACTGCTCAGTCCATTTTGGGGGGTGGTCTCGGATCTCTGGGCCCTTCCAGAGGGATTTTGGGAGGGTCTCGGGGCTCCTCTTTCCCTTTTGGGGGTTTTGGGGGTGGTCCCGCAGCCCGGGGTCCCTTTGGGGGAGTTCAGGGGGAATTTTGGTGGGTTCCAGCCCCAGGGAGGTTCAGGGGGAGCTGGGTGTCCGGGTTTGGGGAGGGGGCTGTCAGGGCTCAGGGGGGGCTCAGGGGGCGGCTCGGTGTCCGGATTTGGGGAGGGGGCTGTCAGGGCTCAGGGGGGCTCAGGGGGCGGCTCGGTGTCCGGATTTGGGGAGGGGGCTGTCAGGGCTCAGGGGGGCTCAGGGCGCAGCTCGGTGCCCGGATTTGGGGAGGGGGCTGTCAGTCTCAGGCTGACAATCCCCCCAGCCCCCGCGGTGCCCCCCGGGGCGGTGGTCGCCGTGGCCTGCGGGGCCTTCGCGGTGGGGGCGGCGCTGGCGGGGGGGCTCTGGCTGCTGCACGCCCGGACGGGTGAGGGACCCCCAAAATTGTCCCTGTGACCCCAAAATTGTCCCTGTGACCCCCAAAATAATCATCCCTGTGACCCCCGAAATAATCATCCCTGTGACCCCTAAATCGTCCCTGTGACCCCAAAATTGTCCCTGTGATCCCCAAAATCATCCCTGTCCCCAAAAAATCATCCCTGTGACCCCCAATCATCCCTGTGACCTCCAAAATTGTCCCTGTGACCCCCAAAAATCATCATACCTGTGGTCCCCCAAAATCATCCCTGTGTCCCCCAAATCATCCCTGTGTCCCCCCAAATCATTCCTGTCCCCCCAAATCATCCCTTTGCCCCCCAAAAATAATCCCTGTCCCCCCACCCCAAATTCATCTCTGTGTCCCCCAAAATCATCATCCCTGTCCCCCCCAAATAATCATCCCCGTCTTCCCCCCCAAATCGTCCCTGTGTCCCCCAAATCATTCCTGTCCCCCCCAAATCGTCCCTGTGCACCCCAAAAATAATCCCCTCAAAAAATAATCCCCCTCCCAAAAAATCCCCCTCCCAGAAATAACCCAATCCCCCCTGAAATCGCCCAAATTAATCCCCCCAAATATTCCCCATTCCCAAAATAACCCCCCAAAATAACCCAACCCCCCCAAATTCTCCCCAAACTAATCCCCCCAAATAAAATCATCCCCAAAATAATCCCCCCAAAAATAACCCCCTCCCCAGAATAGCCCCACTAAAATATCCCCCACCCCAAATAATTCCCCTCCCCAAAATAATCCCCCCAAAAATAACCCCTCCCCAAAATAACCCCCCAAAATAATCCCCACCCCCAAAATTCATCTGTCCCCAAAATAACCCCCCCTAAAAAACCCAAAATAACCTCCCAAAATCACACCCCCCAAAAAATAATTCCCCTCCCAAAAAAACCCCAAAAATATCCCCCCCAAAAATAACCAGCCCCCTCCCCAAAATATCCCCATCCCCAAATCCCCCCCAAACACCATCCCTGCCCCTCCCCCCTCCCCCCCAGACCCCCCCCGGCCTGGGACCCCCCAAATTCCCCTTTAACCCCCCCCAATACCCCAGGACCCCCAAACCCCCCTCGACCCTCCCCAGGACCCCCCAAAATTCCCTTTTAACCCCCCCAATCCCCCAGGACCCCCAAACCCCCCTCGACCCTCCCCAGGACCCCCCAAAATTCCTCCCCAAACCCCCCAGGACCCCCAAAATTCCCTTTTAACCCCCCAGCCCCCTCAAAACTCCCCTTTAACCTCCCCAGACTCCCCCAGACCCCTCTCCCCCCTCCTCAGTTTGGGATGAGACCCCCCCTGATCTCTGCCCCTCCCCCCCCGCAGCCCCCCGGCCCCCCCCGGCCCCGGCCCTGACCCCCAGCCCGGGGGGGGGACAGGTACTGGGGGCACTGGGGGGACTGGGGGGGGGACTGGGAGGACTGGGAGCACTGGAAAGGGATACTGGGAGCACTGGGGAGGAACTGGAAGTACTGGGAGGGGAACTGGGGGAACTGGGAAGGATATGGGGGATACTGGGAGTAGTGGGGGGAACTGGGAGGATACTGGGAGGATACTGGGAGGAACTGGGGGGTATTGGCGGGACTAGGAGGAACTGGGAATTCTGGGAGGATATTGGGAGCACTGGGAGGGGAACTGGGGGGAACTGGGAGGGACATGGGGGATACTGGGAGTATTGGGGGAAACTGGGAGGATACTGGGAGCACTGGGAGGAACTGGGAGGGGACACTGGGGGGAACTGGGGGATACTGGGGGATATTGGCAGGACTGAGGGGAACTGGGAGTTCTGGGAGGGGGGAACCGGGGGATACTGGGGAGAACTGGAGGATACTGGAAGATACTGGGGGAGCAATTAGAGGGGCAGGAGGTAACTGGGAGCACTGGGAGGGCACTGGGAGCACTGGAGATACTGGAAAAGGATACTGGGAGCACTGGGGGGACACTGGGAGGGACATGGGGATACTGGGAGTAGTGGGGGGAGGAACTGGGGGGACTGGGAGCACTGGAAAGGGATACTGGAAGCACTGGGAGGGAACTGGAAGCACTGGGAGGGGATACTGGGGGGACTGGGAGCACTGGGAGGATACTGGGAGGGACATGGGGATACTGGGAGTAGTGGGGGGAGGAACTGGGGGGACTGGGAGCACTGGAAAGGGATACTGGAAGCACTGGGAGGGAACTGGAAGCACTGGGAGGGGATACTGGGGGGACTGGGAGCACTGGGAGGGGATACTGGGGGGACTGGGAGCACTGGGAGGATACTGGGAGGGACACGGGCGACACTGGGAGTAGTGGGGGGAAATGGGAGGGGATACTGGGGGGAACTGGGGGATACTGGGAAGAACTGGGAGAGGATACTGGGAGGAACTGGGAGAGGATACTGGGAGATACTGGGGGGTATTGGCGGGACTGGGAGGAACTGGGAATTCTGGGAGGATATTGGGAGCACTGGGAGGGGAACTGGGGGGAACTGGGAGGGACATGGGGGATACTGGGAGTATTGGGGGAAACTGGGAGGATACTGGGAGTAGTGGCAGGAACTGGGAAGAACTGGAAAGAGATACTGGGAGCACTGAGAGGGAACTGGGAGCACTGGGAGGGGATACTGGGGGGACTGGGAGCACTGGGAAGATACTGGGAGGGACACGGGCGACACTGGGAGCACTGGGAGGGGAACTGGGAGGAACATGGGGGATACTGGGAGTATTGGGAGGAACTGGGAGGGTACTGGGAGCACTGGGAGGGGAACTGGGGAAAACTGGGGGGACACGGGGGATAGTGGGGGGAACTGGGAGGACTGGGGGGAACTAGGGGGGCAACTGGAGGGGCAGGAGGTAACTGGGAGCACTGGGAGGGCACTGGGAGGATACTGGAGCACTGGGGGGGAACTGGGAGGGGATACTGGAGGGAACTGGGAGATACTGGGAGCACTGGGATGGTGACAGGGACCGGAGGGGCGGGTTTTGGGGACCTCGTGGGGCGGGGCTGGGTTGAGTCTGTCAATGTCACTGTCACTGTTATTGTCACTGTGTCATTGTTGCTGTCATTGTCACTGTTATTATCACTGTCACTGTCCCTGTGTCATTGTCACTGTCAATGTCACCTGTCCCTGTCCCAACCCCATCCCTGTCCCATCCTTGTCCCTGTCCCTGTCCCATCCCTGTCCCTGTCCGGTCCCTGTCCCTGTCCCCTCCCTGTCCCTGTCCCCTCCCTGTCCCTGTCCCCTCCCTGTCCCTGTCCCTGTCCCTGTCCCCTCCCTGTCCCCTCCCTGTCCCCTCCCTGTCCCTGTCCCCTCCCTGTCCTGTCCCTGTCCCTGTCCCCTCCCTGTCCCCTCCCTGTCCCCTCCCTGTCCCTGTCCCTGTCCCTGTCCCCTCCCTGTCCCCTCCCTGTCCCTGTCCCCTCCCTGTCCCCGCCCTGTCCCTGTCCCCTCCCTGTCCCCTCCCTGTCCCCGCCCTGTCCCTGTCCCCTCCCTGTCCCTGTCCCCTCCCTGTCCCTGTCCCCTCCCTGTCCCCTCCCTGTCCCTGTCCCTGTCCCTGTCCCCTCCCTGTCCCCGCCCTGTCCCTGTCCCCTCCCTGTCCCCTCCCTGTCCCCTCCCTGTCCCTGTCCCTGTCCCTGTCCCCTCCCTGTCCCCTCCCTGTCCCCTCCCTGTCCCTGTCCCTGTCCCTGTCCCCTCCCTGTCCCCTCCCTGTCCCCTCCCTGTCCCCGTCCCTGTCCCTGTCCCCTCCCTGTCCCCGTCCCTGTCCCTGTCCCATCCCTGTCTCTGTCCCTGTCCCCTCCCTGTCCCCGTCCCTGTCCCTGTCCCCTCCCTGTCCCCGTCCCTGTCCCTGTCCCCTCCCTGTCCCCTCCCTGTCCCTGTCCCATCCCTGTCCCTGTCCCCTCCCTGTCCCCATCCCTGTCCCTGTCCCCTCCCTGTCCTGTCCCATCCCTGTCCCATCCCTGTCCCTGTCCCCTCCCTGTCCTGTCCCCTCCCTGTCCTGTCCCTGTCCCCTCCCATCCCTGTCCCATCCCTGTCCCTGTCCCCTCCCTGTCCTGTCCCCTCCCTGTCCTGTCCCTGTCCCCTCCCATCCCTGTCCCATCCCTGTCCCTGTCCCCTCCCTGTCCTGTCCCTGTCCCTGTCCCCTCCCTGTCCTGTCCCTTCCCTGTCCCCTCCCTGTCCCTGTCCCCTCCCTGTCCCCTCCCTGTCCCCTCCCTGTCCCTGTCCCTGTCCCCTCCCTGTCCCCCCCAGCAGTGACCGGTGACCTTTGGCAGCTCTGAGCTCTCGGGTGGGAAATTCCCGCGGGAAAAGGAAAATTCCAGAACCGGGGACTCCTCCTGCCCTGGGGGGGGCACGGCCGGAAATCGGGAATTAATTGATCAATTAATTAATTAATCAATCAAAACTCCTGCCGCCTGTAATTACCGACTGCTCGTTAAAATGTCCCGATTGCTATAAGTGTATATTATATTATATTAGTACAATAAGTACATGTTATATTTAATATTTGGGCAAATATTGAAAATAAACGCTGTGTGTACCACGTTAGAAAACTTCGCTGTGTGAATATAATTTATTTTATTGAACAAAACTCAGAAATTGTGGTGTAATGTATAAATAGATACATATTTCTTAGTATAATATTTATTTTTTTAAAATATAAATATAATTATATATGTAATATAATATAATACAATATTCTGCATATAGAAATACATAAACTATAATAGAATATATATTATATATTATATATTATATATTATATATTATAATATCCCTAATATAATATAAATATATAAAAATTATATTATATTATATTATATTATATTATATTATATTACATTATATTATATTTGGTATAATGATATTATACATCTAATAGATTATAAATATTAAAATAATAAAACATAATAATAATTTAATAATACAGATAATATTTAAATATTATATGATGATATTATTTACATAATCTATTATAATTCAATATTATATAATATATTATACATTATTAATATAATATAGTATAGTATAGTATAATATAATATAATATGATATAATATAATATAATATAAATATATAATATAATATGATATAATAAAATAGAATATTATACATTAATTTACTGATATAATATAATATAATATAATATAATATAATATAATATAATATAATATTATATTATATTATATTATATTATATTATATTATATTATATTATAAATATTATATATAATATAATATATATATATATATTTCTGGTATGTAGACTACTTTTTGCTCATGTCACTCACTCAGAAAAATGGGAAAGGTAATCAGGAAATCCCCCACATTTTCCAATTATCTGGATAAAAGCAATAACAACAGACCCCAGAACCCCAATGATTGATTATTGGTCAATAATCGATTGATAATTGATTAATAAAAATTGACTATTGATTAATAAAAATTGATTTATCTTCTGTCATCAGGGGAGTGGGACAGCAAAGTGGAGCCACAAAGAAATTTATCCTCGAGGTGAAGCCACCAGGAGAAATAAAAACATTAAATTGATAAAACGGGGCAGGTTGGGGGGGTTGGGACCAAGAGAACGGCTAAACTCAAAAAAATGTTTAAATAAAACATTAAATATTTAAATATTCTATATGCTAATGCATTTTAAAAAGTGTTTCACTCCCTGATAACAGAGAATAAATCAATTCTTGATTATTGATCAGGAATTTGATCATCATTCTCTTCATCCAGACAATCCAGGGATGTAAAGAATTTCTGATTTTCTTTGCCATTCTCTGAGTCAGCTACAAAAAGCCTTTTCACATCATGTCATTTTTATTTCAATATTATTAAAATAATTTTATTTATACATTCATCACTTTGCTATTTCTGAGCCTTGTTAAAGGCAGAAATAAAATAAATTATATCAATACAGCAAAGCCTTTCAACATAATACACACAGCTCTCATTTTAATATTAAAATCTCAGGTTTTATCCAAATCCCGGATTTTATCCAGGTAGGAATGGAGTGGGAAAAGGCTGTCCAGGTGTTCAGATCCCAGGTTTGATCCAGGTGGGCCATGGACAGCAGAGATCCCCCGGAGGGTCCTGGAAGGGATAAAGAACTCGGCCCCATCTTTAACAGAAGATCTCCCCAGAGTTGTGAGGTCCTGGGAGAGAAAAAAACCACCGGCCCCTCTGGTTTTAAAGAAAGATCCCCCCAGAGTTATGAGGGACAGGTCCTGGAAGGGATAAAAGAAACCTTCCCCCACCTGGTTTGAACAGACAATATCCCCCTGAACAGAGGATGGGTCCTGGAAGGGATAAAGAACTTTGCCCCAGCTGGATTTAACAGAGGATATGCCCCCAGAGTTGTGAGGGACAGGTCCTGGAAGGGATAAAAGAAATCTTCCCCCACCTGGTATTAATATTAAGACAAGATTCTCCCCAGAATTATGAGAGATGGGTCCTGGAAGGGATAAAGAAAACTTCCCCCAGCTGGTTTAACAGCAGATCCCCCCAGAGTTGTGAGGGACAGGTCCTGGAAGGGATAAAGAACACGGGTTTATCTCACAGCTCATCTCTTTATAAAAACTCAGCCAAAACCATCCAAACCTCACCCAGACCAAAATAAACCAAATCAAACAACTCAAACCCAACCAAACCCAACTAAACCAAACCCAATCAAACCAAACTAAACTCAGTCAAAACCATCCAAACCTCACCCAAACTCAACCAAACCCAACTACGGTCAACCTAACCAAACCCACCCAAACCCACCCAAACCCAACTAAACTCAACCCAAACCCAATAAAACCAAACCAAACTCAACCAAACCCAACTGAGATCAACCAAACCCAACCAAACTCAACTAAACTCAGCCAAACCAAACCGAACCCAACCAAACCCACCCAAACTCAGCCCAACCTCAACCAAACCCAACTATGGTCAACCAAACCCAACCAAACCCAACTATGGTCAACCTAACCGACCCAAACCCAACCAAACTCAACTAAACTCAGCCAAAACCATCCAAACCTCACCCAAACCAAACTGAACCCAACCAAACCCAACCAAACTCAGCCCAACCTCAACCAAACCCAACTATGGTCAACCAAACCCAACCAAACCCAACTATGGTCAACCAAACCCAACTATGGTCAACCAAACCCAACCAAACCCAACTATGGTCAACCAAACCCAACTATGGTCAACCTAACTGACCCAAACCCAACCAAACTCAACCCAAACTCAACCAAACCCAACTATGGTCAACCAAACCCAACTATGGTCAACCAAACCCAACTATGGTCAACCTAACTGACCCAAACCCAACCAAACTCAACCCAAACTCAACCAAACCAAAATGAACCCAACCAAACCCACCCAAACTCAGCCCAACTAAACAAAACCCAACTATGGTCAACCAAACCCAACTATGGTCAACCAAACCCAACTATGGTCAACCTAACTGACCCAAACCCAACCAAACTCAACCCAAACTCAACCAAACCCAACTATGGTCAACATAACTGACACAAACCAACCCAAACTCAACCCAAACTCAACCCAACCTCAACAAAACCCAACTAAATTCAACTAAATGCACCCAAACTTAACCTAAACTCAACCCAACCAACCCAAACTCAACCCAACCTCAACCAAACCCAACCTCAACCAAACCCAACCAGGGTCAACCAAACCCAACTAGGGTCAACCAAGCCCAACCAAACCCAACTAAACCAAACCCAACTAAATTCAATCAAATGCACCACAACTCAACCCAAACTCAACCAAACCCAACTATGGTCAACCAAACCCGCCCAAAACCAACTAAACTTAACGGAACCCAACCAAACCCACCCAAACTCAACCAAACCCAACTAAACTCAACCAAACTCACCCAAACTCAGCCCAACCCAACCCAAACCTGGTTTAACAGAAAATCCCCCCAGAGTTGTGAGGGAAAGGTCCTGGAAGGGATAAAGACAAAAACTCAACAGATGGAAATAGAATATATCCTGTATTGAACCCAAGGTTCATGAGGGGGACATGGAGGGACAATGAGGGGACAGGGAGGGGACACTGGGGATGCTGACAAGACACTGAGGGGACACTGAGGGACAATGAGGAGACATTGGGGACAATGAGGGACAATAAGGGACACTGGGGGGACATTGGGGACACTGAGGGGATGCTGAGGGACAATGAGGGGACACTGGAGAGACACTGAGGGGACACTGAGGGACATTGGGGACAAAAAGGGACACTGGGGGGACATTGAGGGACACTAATAGGACACTGGGGGACAATGAGGGACGTTGGGGACAATGAGGGGACAATGAGGGGACAATGAGGGGACACAGGGAGGACACTCTGGGGACACTGCAGGGATATTGAGGGCACATAGGGAGGACACTGAGGGACACTGAAAGGACAATGGGGGGACATTGAGGGGACACACAGGGGACACTGGGGGACACTGAGGGAACACTCCAGGGACAATGAGGGGACACTGGGGGACACTGAAGGACACAGAGGGGACATTGGGGGTGGCAGAGGGAGGAGGGGGGACAGAGGGGACACGGGGTGGCTGGAGGTGGCCACAGGGGACACACAGGGGACAGGAGGGGACAGAGGGGACAGAGGGGACAGGAGGGAACAGAGGGGACAGAGGGGACAGGAGGGAACAGAGGGGACACAGAGGGGACAGGAAGGCACAGGAAGTGGCGAGGGGAGGACAGGCAGACAGGAGATGGTGGCGGGGGGGCACAGGAGGGGGCACAGAGGGGACAGGAGGTGGCGGGGGGTACAGGAGGGGACAGAGGGGACAGGAGGTGGCGGGGGGCACAGGAGGGGACACAGAGGGGACAGGAGGTGGCGGGGGGCACAGGAGGGGACACAGAGGGGACAGGAGGTGGCGGGGGGCACAGGAGGGGACACAGAGGGGACAGGAGGTGGCCGTGGGGGGGACAGGAGGTGGCCGGGGCTGGCACAGCCGATAACGCGCGGCTCTTCCTGTGTGGCCCGGCCACCCCCCCTGGGGACATCCTGGGGTGGGGGAGGGCGGGGAGGGGACAGGAATGGGGACAGCGACAGCGACACTTGGGGACAGTGACAGCCTGGGGACAGCGACAGCCTGGGGACAGCCTGGGGACAGCCTGGGGACAGCCTGGGGACAGCCCGGGGACAGCCCGGGGACAGGGACACCCAGAGCTTGGGGACACTGTGGGGACAGGGACAGCCCGGACACTGCCCTGGGGACACCTTGGGGACACTCAGAACATGGGGACACTCTGCCATGGGGCCACTTTGGCCTTGGGGACACCCCAGTGACAGGGACACCTTGGTGACAGTGACACCCCGGCCCCTCCCCCCGTTTGGGGACAGTCCCCTGGTGCCACCTCGGGCCCCTCTGTGGGATGGGGGGAGGGGACACTGAGGCCACCCCGGGGGGAGGGCAGGGGACATCCTGTCCCCCCCTTGTCCCCTGCGGGCGTTATCAGCGGGGACAGGGCTGGGGACACTGGGGACACTGGGGACAGCTCAGGGACATTGGGGACAATGTACGGGAATGTCGAGACTGCGCCGGACAAAGCCTGGGGACCCGGGGAAGGTACGGCCACCAATGTCCCCAGTGTCACCTCCCTGTCCTGTCCCCAATGTCACTTCTATGACCTCAATGTCACCTCCCTGTCCCCAATGTCACCTCCCCTATCCCCAATGTCACCTCCCTGTCCCTGGTGTCACCTCCATGTCCCCAGTGTCACCTCAATGCCACCTCCCTTGTCCCCAGTGTCACCTCCCTGTCCTCAGTGTCATCTCCACGTCCCCAATGTCACCACCCTGTCCTGACCCCAATGTCACCTCCCTGTCCTTGGTGTCACCTCCCCAGTGTCACTGCCCTTGTCCCCGGTGTCACCTCCCTTTTCCCCGGTGTCACCTCCCTGTCCTGACCCCAATGTCATCTCTGTGTCCTCAATGTCACCTCCCTGTCCTCAGTGTCACCTCAATGTCACCTCCCTTCTCCCCTGTGTCACCTCCCTGTCCCTGGTGTCACCTCCATGTCCTGTCCCCAATGTCACTGCCTTGTCCCTGATGTCACCTCCCTGTCCCCAGTGTCACCTCAATGTCACCTCCGTTTTCCCCAGTGTCACCTCCCCATCCTGGGTGTCACCTCCCTGTCCCCAATGTCCTCTCCCTGTCCTGTCCCCGGTGTCACCTCCATGTCCCCAGTGTCCAGGTGTCCCCAGGGTGGGTGGTGGCACTTGGGTGGTGTCCCCAACCCCTTTAGATGTCCCCAAGGATGTCCCCAAGCCCTGAGTGGCCTTTGGGTGTCCCCAAGGATGGTGACGCTGGCGTGTCCCCAACCCCTCTGGGTGTCCCCAAGTGCCACCAAAGGTGTCCCCAACCCCTTCAGATGTCCCCAAGGATGTCCCCAGAGCTGTCCCCAACCTCTTTAGATGTCCCCAAGTGCCACCAAAGGTGTCCCCAACCCCTTTAGATGTCCCCAAGTGCCACCAAAAGTGTCCCCAAGTGCCATCAGAGCCGTTCCCAACCCCTGATGTCACCGAGTGTCCCCAGGGACGTGACACTGAGGTGTCCCCAGAGCTGTCCCCAACCCCTTTAGATGTCCCCAAGGCTGTCCCCAAGTGCCACCAGAAGTTCCCCAACCCCTTTAGGTGTCCCCAGGTGCCATCAGAGCTGTCCCCGACCTCTTTAGATGTCCCCAAGTGCCACCAAAAGTGTCCCCAACCCCTTTAGATGTCCCCAGGCTGTCCCCAGGTGCCACCTCCAGTGTCCCCTGTGTCCCCAGGCTGTCCCCAGGTGCCACCTCCAGTGTCCCCTGTGTCCCCAGGCTGTCCCCAGGTGCCACCCCCAGTGTCCCCTGTGTCCCCAGGCTGTCCCCAGGTGCCACCCCCCGACGAGGACCCCTACGAGCCCCTGGACCCCTCCCCCACGGCTGGCCCCGCCCCCCCGGCGCGCCCCTCCCCCTCCCGGCGGCCCCGCCCCCCGCAGGTGGCCCTGGTGGCCCTGGTGACATTGGTGACACTGGTGACGCTGCTGCTGCTGCTGCTGGGGACACTCGGGGCGCGGCGCAGTGAGTGCGGGGGGACACGGGGCGGGAGTTTGGGGATTTTTTGGGATTTATTTGGGACTTTTTTTGGATTTTGGGGGATTTTTTTGGGATTTTTTTTTTAATTTCTAGAGATTTTGGAGAAACTTTGGGATTTTTTGGGGGGGGATTTTTGAGGATTTTTAAATTTTATTTTTTGGGAATTTTTATTTTATTTTATTGGGGTTTCTTCGGTTCATTTGGGATTTATTTGGGATATTTAAGGATTTTTTTATTATTTTGGGGGGATTTTTTTCTTTTTTTTTTTTGAGTTTTGGGATTTTTTGGCGATTTTTTTGGGGGGAATTTTTAGGATTTGTTTGGGATTTTTATGGATTTTTTGGGGGATTTATTTGGGATTTTTTTGGATTTTATTAGAATTTTTTGGGGGATTTTTGGGGATTGTTTTTTTGATTTTTGGAGATTTTTTGGGGGGGATTTTTCAAAATTTATTTGGGATTTTGGGGGAGGGCCGAATTTTTGGGATTTTGAGGGGAATTTTTTTTTTTTTTTTTTTTTTTTTTTTTTTGTCTCTGTGGGTTTGGGATTTTTGGGGGTTGGGGAGGATTTGCGTTTTTAGGGCGGTTTGGGTTTTGGGGGGGTTGGGTTTTTTTGGGGAGGAATTTTTGTTTTGGAGGGTTGGGGGAATTTTGGGGGGATTTTGGGACGTTTTGGGGGGATTTTTTGGGATTTTCGGGGGGACTTTTGTGGATTTTGGGGAGGATTTAGTGAAATTTTGGGGGATTTGGGGGCGATTTTGGGGGATTGGGCAGTGTCCCTTCATGTCCCCTCAATGTCCCCTCGGTGTCCCCTCAATGTCCCCTCATGTCCCCTCAGTCTCGGCTCTCGAGGCCGCCCTGGAGGCCGAGAAGGCGAAGGAGCCGCCACCACCTGCAGGTTGGTGTCACCTGTCCCCTGTCCCCTGTCACCTGTTCCCTGTCAGTGTCACCTGTCACCTGTCCCTATTCACCTGTCCCTTGTCACCTGTCACCTGTCCCTGGGTGTCACCTGTCCCCTCCCAGTGTCACCTGTCCCCTCCCACAGTGTCCTCAGATGTCCCCATGTCCCCTCCACTGTGTCCCCTGTCCCAGAGTGTCCCCCTGTCCCAGAGTGTCCCCCTGTCCCCTCAGTGTCCCCCTGTCCCCTCAGTGTCCGGCTCCTTCTCCTCCTACACTGACCACTGCACTGTGGCCACTGGGCAGCTCCTGGTGGCCACTGCCCAAATCCTGATGGCCACCACAGTGTCCCCTGTCTGAGAGTGTCCCCTGTCCCCTCAGTGTCCCCTGTCCCCTCAGTGTCCAGCTCCTTCCTGCCCTACACTGGTCACTGCACTGTGTCCACTGGGCAGCTCCTGGTGGCCACCACTGTGTCCCCAACCCCTCCTGTCCCCCTGTCCCCTCAGTGTCCCCCTGTCCCCTCAGTGTCCCCCTGTCCCCTCAGTGTCCCCCTGTCCCTGCAGTGTCCAGCTCCTTCCTGCCCTACACTGGTCACTGCACTGTGTCCACTGGGCAGCTCCTGGTGGCCACCACCATGTCCCCAACCCCTCCCTGTCCCTGTCCCCTCGCTGTCCCCGTGTCCCCTCAATGTCCAGCTCCTCCCTCATTCTACACTGAGCCCTGTGGCCAAACCCGTGGTCAAATCCCGGTGGCCACTGGGCAGCCCTGGCTGGCCACTGCCCAATTCCTGGTGGCCACCACCATGTCCCCAACATCTTCTGTGTCCCCTGTCCCCTCACTGTCCCCTCGTCCCAGAGTGTCCCCCTGTCCCTGCAGTGTCCAGCTCCTTCCTGCTCTACACTGACCACTGGATGGTGGCCATTGGGCAGGTCCTGGCGGCCACCATTGTGTCCCCAACCCCTCCTGTCCCCCTGTCCCTCACTGTCCCCTCCCTGTCCCTGTGTCCCCTCGCTGTCCCCTCGCTGTCCCCTCAGTGTCCCCTGTCCCTCACTGTCCCCTCCCTGTCCCTGTGTCCCCTCACTGTCCCCTGTCCCCTCAGTGTCCCCTCACTGTCCCCTGTCCCTTAATTGTTCCCTGTCCCCTAATTGTCCCCCTGTCCCCTCACTGTCCCTGTGTCCCCTCGCTGTCCCCTCGCTGTCCCCTCAGTGTCCCCTCGCTGTCCCCTCGCTGTCCCCTAATTGTCCCCTCCCTGTCCCCTGAGTGTCCCCTCGCTGTCCCCTGTCCCCTCACTGTCCCCTGTCCCTCGCTGTCCCCTCAGTGTCCCCTGAGTGTCCCCTGGCTGTCCCCTCGCTGTCCCCTGAGTGTCCCCCGGCTGTCCCCGCAGGTTCCGCCTCTTTCCTGCTCTACAACCAGCACCACTCTGGCTGCGTTGTCCCGTCGGGCCGGGCGCTGTCGCTGTCGCGCTGTGTCCCCGCGTCCCCCGAGCAGCGCTGGCAGCGGCTGCCGGGGGGTCTCCTGCGGCACCGGGGCTCGGGGCGCTGCGCGGGGGCGGCGGCGGCGGCCGAGGGGTCGCTGGTGCTGCTGGAGCCGTGCCGGGACCCCCGGGACCCCCGGGCGGGGCGGCAGCGCTGGGAGTGCGGCCCCGGGGCGCTGCTGCGCCTGGCGGGGACCGGCCTGCACTTCAACTTCGGCCACGAGCGCTACGGCCGCGTGGTGCTGTACCGGGGACAGGGGGACTGGAGCCGCTGGACGGTGCACGGGACCGAGCAGGACGTGTGCTCCAGGGACTGTGAGTGACTGATAACCCAGGGTTTGTGCTCCAGGGACTGTGAGTGACTGATAACCCTGGGGTCTGTATGGGGCCTGTGCTCCAGGGACTGTGAGTGTGGGGTTTGTGCTCCAGGGACTGTGAGTGACTGATAACCCTGGGGTCTGTGCTCCAGGGACTGTGAGTGACTGATAACCCAGGGTTTGTGCTCCAGGGACTGTGAGTGACTGATAACCCAGGGTTTGTGCTCCAGGGACTGTGAGTGATTGATAACCCTGGGGTTATCCTGGGGTCTGTATGGGGTCTGTATGGGGCTGGGGGCGGGTGGTGCTGTACCGGGGACAGGGGGACTGGAGCCGCTGGACGGTGCACGGGACCGAGCAGGACGTGTGCTCCAGGGACTGTGAGTGACAACCCAGGGTCTGTATGGGGCCTGTGCTCCAGGGACTGTGAGTGACTGATAACCCTGGGGTTTGTGCTCCAGGGACTGTGAGTGACTGATAACCCTGGGGTTTGTGCTCCAGGGACTGTGAGTGACTGATAACCCTGGGGTCTGTATGGGGCCTGTGCTCCAGGGACTGTGAGTGTGGGGTTTGTGCTCCAGGGACTGCGAGTGACTGATAACCCAGGGTTTGTGCTCCAGGGACTGTGAGTGACTGATAACCCTGGGGTTTGTGCTCCAGGGATTGTGAGTGCGGGGTTTGTGCTCCAGGGACTGTGAGTGCGGGATTTCTATCAGTGTTCCCCAATTTTCCCACGTTTCTCCTGATTTTTTCTGAATTTTCCCGAATTTTCCTACATTTTTCCTGAATTTTCCCTGAATTTCCCTGAATTTTCCCGAATTTTTCCCTATTTTTCCTGAATTTTTCCAAAAATTTCCCCAGAATTTTTCTGATTTTCCCTGAATTTTCCCATATTTTCCGTTTTTTTCCCGATTTTTACACATATTCCCACATTTCCCCAATTTTTCCCAATTTCCCCACATTTTCCCATGTATTCCCATATTTTCTGAATTTTCCCACATTTTCCCAATTTTTTCCAAATTTCCCCAATTTTCCTACGTATTCCCATATTTTCCTGATTTTTTCCTGATTTTTCCTGAATTTTCCCCAGATTTCCCACCTTTTTCCCGAATTTTCCTGAATTTCCCCAAAATTTTCCCAATTTTTCCTGAATTTTCCTGAATTTCCCCAAATTATCCCGATTTTTCCTGATTTTTCTTGAAATTTTCCTGAATTTTCCTCATTTTCCTGACTTTTCCTGATTTTCCCTACATTTTCCTGAATTTTTTGAATTTTCCTGATTTTTTCCTAAATTTCCCCAAATTTTAATGATTTTTCCTGATTTCCCCAGAATTTTCATGATTTTCCCACATTTTCCTTAATTTTCTGAATTTCCTGATTTTTCCTGAATTTTCCTGAATTTTCCCGAATTTTCTTGAGTTTTTCCTGATTTTCCTGGATTCCCCCCAAATTTTCCTGAATTTTCCTGTATTTTTCCCAACTTTCCCACATTTTCACAAGTTTTCCTGAATTTTCCCAAATTTTCCTGAATTTTTCCCAATTTTTCCCAAAATTTCCCAAAATTTCCTGAATTTTCCCACATTTCCCCAATTTTCCCAATTTTCCCACGTATTCCCATATTTTCCTGATTTTTTCCTGATTTTTCCTGAATTTTCCTGAATTTTTCCTGATTTTCCCGGATTCCCCCCAAATTTTCCTGAATTTTCCTGTATTTTTCCCAACTTTCCCACATTTTCCCAATTTCTCCACATTTTCCCATGTATTCCCATATTTTCCTGAATTTTCCTGATCTTTTCCTGATTTTTCCTACATTTTCATGAATTTTTCCTGATTTTCCCGAATTTTCCCAAAATTTTCTCATTTTTTTCCTGAAGTTTCCTCTATTTTTCCTGATTTTTTCCAAAAATTTCCCCAGAATTTTCTGATTTTTCCCTGAATTTCCCATTTTCCTGTTTTTTTCCAATTTTCCACATTTTCCCAATTTTTCCCAAACATTCCCACATTTTTCCTGGATTTTCCCAGATTTTCCTGAATTTCCCCCAATTTTTCTGAATTTGCTTGTATTTTCCCATATTTTTCATGATTTTTTCTGAGTTTTTCCCAATTTTTTCCCAAATTTTTCCCAAATGTCTTCCAAATTTTCCTGAATTTTCCCAAATTTCCCTGAAATTTCCTGAATTTTTCCAATTTTCCCCTGATTTTTCCCAAATTTCCCAATATTTCCTGAATTTCTCCCATTTTTCCAAGATGTCTCCAAATTTCCCTGAATTTTCCCAATTTCCCCAAATCTTCCCAAATTTTTCCATTTTTTCCCAATTTTCCCAGATTTTCCTGAATTTTCCCAAATTTTCCCCAATTTTATTCCCAAATTTTCCCAATTTTTTCCCAAACTGTCCCAGATTTTCCAATTTTCCCCCAACTTTCCCACGTGTTTTTAAATTTCCCTGAACTTCCCCTAATTTTTCCCAGATTTTTTCCATATTTCCCCAATTTTTCCCAAATTTTCCCTGAATATTCCCAATTTTTCCCCATTTTTCCCTGAATTTCCCCAAATTGCCCCAAATTTTCCCCCAAATTTCCCAAATTTCCTGAATTTTCCCAAATTCTCCTGATTTTTCCCCAAATTTTTCCCAAATTTCCCCAGATTTTTGGGACTTTATTCCGAGTTTTCCAAAACCTCCAGGATTTAACCCAATCCAAGCCCCAAAGTGACCCCAAAACCATCCGGACCCCAAATCTTTGGGATTTCCCCAAATCTTTGGGATTTTCTTCAATTTTCCCCCAAATCTTTGGGATTTCCCCCAATTTTTCCCCAAACCTTTGGGATTTTCCTCATTTTTAACCCCAAATCTTTGGGATTTTCCCCATTTTTCCCTAAATCTTTGTGATTATCCTCAAATTTTTCCCCAAGTCTTTGGGATTTTCCGCATTTTGACCCAAAATCTTTAGGAATTTCCCAATTCTCACCCCAAATCTTCGGGAATTTCCCAATTTTCCCCATAATCTTTGGGATTTTTTTCATTTTCATCCCCGAAACTTTGGGATTTTCCCCAAATTTGACCCCAAATATTTGGGATTTCCCCAATTCTCACCCCAAATCTTCGGGATTTTCCCTGTCCTGTCCCCAAATTTTTGGGATTTTTTTATTTATAAATCCTAAATCTTTGGGATTTCCCCATTTTTCCCCCAAATCTTTGGGATTTTCCCAATTTTCACCCCAAACCTTTGGGATTTCCCAGGTTTCCCTCCCTGCTCCCGGGGCTGGATCTTTTTCGGGAATTCCTGTTATTTCTTCTCCCAATCCGTCACCTCCTGGGACAATTCCCGGCTGTTCTGCTCCGCTTTGGGGTCGCAGCTGCTCGAGGTCGACGACACCGAGGAGAGGGTGAGGCCCCAAATCCCATAAATCCCAAAAATTCCACAATTCCCCCTAAATCCCATAAATCCTGTAAATCCTATAAATCCCTAAATCCCCTATTTTTCCCCCAAATCCTTCCTAAATCCCTTAAATCCCACAAATATCCCAAATTGCCCCAAATTCCCCAAATCCCATAAATTCCCCTTAAATTCCCCCTGAATCCCATAAATCCTGAAAATCCCCAAATCCCTGCAAAATCCCTTAAATCCTGCAAATCCGCCAAATTCCCCAAATCCTGTAAATTCCCCCTAAATCCCAAAAAATCTCCTCAAATTTCCCCTAAATCCCAAAAAATCTCCTCAAATTCCCCCTAAATCCCAAAAAATCTCCTCAAATTTCCCCTAAATCCCAAAAAATCTCCTCAAATTCCCCCTAAATCCCAAAAAATCTCCTCAAATTTCCCCTAAATCCCAAAAAATCTCCTCAAATTCCCCCTAAATCCCAAAAAATCTCCTCAAATTTCCCCTAAATCCCAAAAAATCTCCTCAAATTCCCCCTAAATCCCAAAAAATCTCCTCAAATTTCCCCTAAATCCCAAAAAATCTCCTCAAATTCCCCCTAAATCCCAAAAAATCTCCTCAAATTTCCCCTAAATCCCAAAAAATCTCCTCAAATTCCCCCTAAATCCCAAAAAATCTCCTCAAATTTCCCCTAAATCCCAAAAAATCTCCTCAAATTTCCCCTAAATCCCATAATTCCCATAAATCCCCCAAATCCCTCCTAAATCCCCCAAATCCCTCCAATTCCCCAAACCCCATAAATCCCCCCTCAATCCCATAAATCCCCTCAATCCCATAAATCCCATAAAATCCCCTCAAATTCCCCCTAAATCCCATAAATCCCGTAAATCCTATAAATCCCTAAATCCATCAATTCCCCCAAAATCCATTAAAATCATTCAAATCCTCCCCAAATCTCATAAATCCCATAAATCTGCCAAATCCCACAAATCCCGTAAATGCCCCCAAATCCTGTAATTTCCCCCAACCCCACAAATCCCTCCTCAGTCCCATAAATCCCATAAAATCCCCTCAAATTTCCCCTAAATCCTGTAAACCCTATAAATCCCCAAATCCCATAAATTCCATAAATCTCCCAGATCCCAGAAATTCCCTCTAAATCCCACAAATTTGCCAAATCCCCAAAATTCCCGAAATCCCACAAAGCCAAAAAAATCCGAAAAATCCAAAAAAAAGTCCCCAAAATCCCCCAAATTCCTGATGGGTCCAGGGGACTTTAGTGAGACCACACTGGGTTATACTGGTTAAACTGGTTTAAACTGGTTTATACTGGTCTGTACTGGTCCATACTGGTTTATACTGGTCTGGCCTGGTTTATGCTATTTTATACTGGTCTGTACTGGTCTGTACTGGCTTATACCGGGTGATACTGGTTCATACTGGTTCATACTGGTTCATACTGGTTCATACTGGTCCATACTGGTTCATACTGGTCCATACTGGTTCATACTGGTTCATACTGGTTTGTACTGTTTATACTGGTCCATATGGGTTTATACCAGTCCAGTGTGGTTTACAGTGGTTTATACTGGTCCATACTGGTCTGTACTGGTTTATACTGGTCCATACTGGTCTGTACTGGTTTATACTGGTCCATACTGGTCTGTACTGGTTTATACTGGTCCATACTGGTGTCCCCAGCTCCACGTCCAGGCCCAGCTCCGGGGCCCGTCCTGGCTCGGGATCCGCGACCGGGACCACGAGGGGACCTGGACCCGCGGGGACGGCACCGCCCTGACCCCAAATAACAGGTGACGAGTTATGGGGTTATTTATGGGATTTATGGGATTTGGGGGGACCTGGACCCATGGGGATGGGGCTGCCATGACCCCAAATAACAGGTATGGGGTTATGGGGTTATTTATGGGATTGTTTATGGGATGTATGGGATTTGGGGGACATGGACTTCAGTGACGGGACAGCCCTGACCCCAAATAACAGGACAGGGTTATTTATGGGGTTATTTATAAGATTGGTTATGGGATTTATGGGATTGGTCATGGGATTGGGTATGGGATTGGATATGGGATTTATGGGATTGTTTATGGGATTTGGGGACCTGGACCCGCGGGGACGGGACAGTCCTGACCCCAAATAACAGGTGAGAGTTTATGGGGTTATTTAATGGATTGGTTATGGGATCATTTATGGGATCATTTATGGGATCATTTATGGGATTGTTTATGGGATTTGTGGGGTTATTTATGGGATTGGTTATGGGCTTGGTTATCGGATTGTTTATGGGATTTGTGGGACCTGGACCCGCAGGGATGGGATGGCCCTGACCCCAAATAACAGGTGAAAGTTTATGTGGTCAGTTATGGGATTGGTTATGGGACTGTTTGTGGGATCGTTTATGGGATTTGTGGGGTTATTTATGGGATTTATGGGCTTGGTTATGGGATTGATTATGGGATTGTTTACGGGATTTGGGGGACCTGGACCCGTGGGGATGGGATGGCCCTGACCCCAAATAACAGGTCAGGGTTTATGCGGTTGGTTATGGGATTGGTTATGGGATTTATGGGATTGATTATGGGATTTGGGGCACCTGGACCTGAGGGGACAGGCTGGCCCTGACCCCAAATAACAGGTGAGAGTGTATGGGATTGTTTATGGGATTTATGGGATTTGGGGACCTGGACCTACAGGGACGGGACGACCCTGACCCCCAATAACAGGTCAGGGTTATTTGTAGGGTTATTTATGGGATTGGTTATGGGATTATTTATGGGATTTGGGGGACATAGACCCCAAATAACAGCTGAGGATTTATGGGATTGTTTATGAGATTATTTATGGGATTATTTATGGGATTTGTGGGGTTATTTATGGGATTGTTTATGGGATTTATGGGATTTGGGGACCTGGACCTGTGGGGACGGCACCGCCCTGACCCCAAATAACAGGTCAGGGTTATTTATGGGATTGGTTATGGGATTTATGGGATTTGGGGGACCTGGACCTGGGGGATGGGACGGCTCTGACCCCAAATAACAGGTCAGGGTTATTTATGGGGTTATTTATAAGATTGGTTATGGGATTTATGGGATTGGGCATGGGATTGGATATGGGATTGGGCATGGGATTTATGGGATTTGGGGGACCTGGACCCGCGGGGACGGCCCTGACCCCAAATAACAGGTGAGAGTTTATGGGGTTATTTAATGGTTTGGTTACGGGATTGGTTATGGGTTATGGTTATGGGATTGGTTATTGGATTGGTTATGGAATTTGGGGAATGTTTATGGGATTTATGGGATTTGGGGGACATGAGGGATTTGGGGCATTTTGGGGATTATTTATGAGATTTATGGAAATTCCGGGATTCGGGGGATTTTTGAGATTTGGGTGATTTGAACGGTTTTGGGGAATTTATGGGATTTGAGGGATTTATGGGATTTACGGGATTTACGGGGATGGCACCGGCCTTGCCCCCAACAATAGGTGGGGAATTTTGAAATTATTTAGAGGAATTTTTGGGATTATTTAGGGATCATTTAGGGGAATTTTGGAATTATTTAGGGAACTTTGGGGATTATTTATGGGAATTTTTCGTATTTATGGAGTTTTCGGTATTATTTATGGGAATTTTTGGTATCATTTAGAGGATTTTGAGATAATTTAGGGGAATTTTGGGATTATTTTGGGGATTTTTGGGATTATTTAGGGGCTTTACAGGATTTGGGGGAGCTTGGTGAACTTGGACAATTTTGGGGTGGATTTTTAGGATTTGGGTTTAATTTTTGGGATTTATGGGGTTTGGGGTGGGATTTATGGGATTTTGGTAGAATTTGGGGATTTTGGTAGAATTCGGGATGGTGATTTGGGATATTTTTGCTTTTCCTGATCCCAATCCCGTTATTTTCCTTTGGGGCAGCTGGTGGCACCCGGGGGAGCCCAACGGGGGACCCCTGGAGAACTGCGCGGCCGTGGGGCCCGACGGGCTGTGGGCGGATTATCCCTGTGAGACCCCCCTGCCCTGGGTCTGCGAGGGGCCCCCCTGACCCAAAATACCGGAATTCACCCCAAATCCCGGGAATATTCTAGAAATTTGGGAAAAGGGGCAATAAACGCGTGTGTGTGTACTGGGATCGTACTGGGATCAAACTGGGATTTTCCCTGTGGGACCCCCCTGAACCCAAAACCTCAGAATTCACCCCAAAATCCTGGGAATTCAACCCAAAATCCCAATAATATTGTGAAATGGGGAAATAAACTCGTGTGTGTGCTGGGATTGAACTGGGATCAAACTGGGATTATCCCAGCGGGACCCCCCTGAGCCCTGAAATTCCAGGAATTCATCCCAAAATCCTGTGAGATTCACCCCAGAGTCCTCTGGAATTCACCCCCCTCCCAAAAACCCCAAAAGAACAACTTCAGGCAGCCCCAACCCCCAGAATTCACCCCAAGACAACCGGAGGGTTTTGGGATCCCCCCCGGGGTTCTGGGGTCAACCCAAGGATTTTTGGGGTCGATTCGAGGCTTTTTGGGGTCCTGTATTTCTGTACAGAGGGGGAGGGGGGCAGGGGTGTCCCCACAATTGTCCCGGTCCGGGATCTGCCCGGGGGATCCATCTGGGATCCGGGAGGGGCTCAGAGTCCGGGATCCATCCAGGAGATCCAGAGGGGCCCAGGGGCCTTTTGGGGGATCTGGGATCCATCCAGGGAGTCCAGGATCCATTTGAAGGGTCTGGGATCCACCCAGGGAGTTCAGAGGGGCACAGGGTGCTTCTGGGGGGTCCGGGATCCATTTGGGGGGTCCGGGATCCATTTGGGGGGTCCAGGATCCACCCAGGGAGTTCAGAGGGGCTTGGGATCCATTTGGAGATCTGGGATCCATCCAAGAGGGGCTCTGAGTCCGGGATGCATTTGGGATGTCCAGGATTCATCCGGGGAGATCTGTGATCCATCCGGGATGCATTTGGGGGTCTGGGATCCCTCCAGGAGATCCATTTGGGGGTCTGGGATCCATCCGGGGAGTCCAGAGGAGTCTGGGATCCATTTGAAGGCTCCAGGACCCGTGTGGGGGATCTGGGGTCCCTCCAGGAGGGGTTCAGAGCCTGGGACCCATCCAGAGGTGTCTGGGATCCATTCGGGGGGTCCAGGGGGATCTGGTCAGGTCCTTGGGGGTCCCACAGCACCCAGGAGGGCTCCGGGGCCGGGACCCACACCCGGGATCCAGCGGGGCCCGGGACTGTCCCTGTCCTGGCAATGTCCCTGTCCCGGGACCCGGCTGTGTCCAGAGGTCCAGGGGTGCCCCAGGATTGTCCCATTCCGGGATCTGTCCTTGTCCCTGTCCCCAGGTGTGTCCCCATCCCAGATCCAGCTGTGCTCCCAATCTGTCCTTGTCCCAGGTGTGCCCCTGTCTCTGTCCCCATCCCTGTCCCTGGCTGTGTCCCCAACCCGGGATCTGTCCTTGTCCCTGTCCCAGGTGTGCCCCTATCCCGGGATCTGTCCTTGTCCCTGTCCCGGAATTGTCCCAGGCCAGGATCTGTCCCTGTCCCCATCCCTGCCCCAGGTGCGCCCCTATCCCAGGATCTGTCCCTGTCCCCAATGTGTCCCCATCTCAGATCCAGCTGTGTCCTTGATCTGTCCCCATCCCTGTCCCAGGTGTGTCCCTGTCCCCATCCCTGTCCCAGGTGTGTCCCCATCTCTGTCCCTGGTGTGTCCCTGTCCCTGTCCCCAATGTGTCCCCATCTCAGATCCAGCTGTGTCCTTGATCTGTCCCCATCCCTGCCCCAGGTGTGTCCCTGTCCCCATCCCTGTCCCAGGTGTGTCCCCATCTCTGTCCCTGGTGTGTCCCTGTCCCTGTCCCCAATGTGTCCCCATCTCAGATCCAGCTGTGCCCTGGATCTGTCCCCATCCCTGTCCCAGGTGTGTCCCCATCCCTGTCCCAGGTGTGTCCCTGTCCCAGGTGTGTCCCCATCCCTGTCCCAGGTGTGTCCCTGTCCCAGGTGTGTCCCCGTCCCTGTCCCAGGTGTGTCCCCGTCCCCGATCTCTCCATGTGCGGGACTGGCCAGGCCAGGGCTGTCCCTCAGTGTCCCCTGGGTGTCCCTTGGAGCCCTTTGGGTGTCCCCTGAATGTCCCTCAGTGTCCCCTGCGTGCCCCAGTGTCCCCTGTGTTTCACTGTGTCCCCGCAGTGTCCTCCCCTTGTCACAGGTGTCCCTCAGTGTCCCTTGGTGTCCCCAAAGTGCCACAGGCACCTGGGATGTCCCCCAGTGTCCCCTGGGTGCCACAGGACCCACATCGGCCCGTCCTCAATGTCCCTGTGGGTCCCTGGGGTGGCTCCTGAGCCTGTCCCCCAGGTCCCCAGTGTCCCCCGATGTCCCCATCACGGTCACGGTGTCCCTTCAGGCTCGGTGTCACCACTGTCCCCAGTGTCCTCCACGTTGCCGATGTCCTCGCTGTCCCCGGTGTCCCCTGAGGTCACGGTGCTGTTGGTGGCCCCCCGGGCTCGCTGTCCCCGGTGTCCCCTCAGGTCAGGGTGCTGTTGGTGCCACCTCAGGCTCACTGTCACTGCTGTCCCCGGTGTCACTGCTGTCCCCGGTGTCCCCTCAGGTCAGGGTGCTGTTGGTGCCACCTCAGGCTCACTGTCACTGCTGTCCCCAGTGTCACTGCTGTCCCCGGTGTCCCCTCAGATCAGGGTGCTGTTGGTGGCCCCTCGGGCTCACTGTCACTGCTGTCCCCGTTGTCCCCGGTGTCCCCTCAGGTCACGGTGCTGCTGGTGGCCCCTCGGGCTCGCTGTCCCCGATGTCCCCGGGGCTCAGGGTGCTGTTGGTGCCACCTCAGGCTCACTGTCACTGCTGTCCCCGGTGTCCCCGGTGTCCCCGATGTCCCCGGGGCTCAGGGGGAAGGGGGGTGGCAGCTCCTCGTCCGAGGAGCCCAGCGAGTCCTCGTCCCCCAGGCGTGTCCCCAGGGCCACCGCGCCAAAGGACAGCGGCCCCCGCAGCAGCCGGATCTGGGGACACACAGGGGACAGGGGGGACAGACAGGGGACAGTGAGGGGACAGCAGGGGACAGGGATAGAGGGGACAGCAGGGGACACAGAGGGCAGAAGAGACAGTAAGGGGACAGGGGACAGGAGTGGTGACAGGAACACGGAGGAGACAGCAAGGGGACAGTGGACAACAAAAGGGCAGGAGGGAGGTGACAGGGGGAACACGTTGTCACCAGCTGTCCCCAGGCCACGTGGCACTGAGGGGACACAGCTGGTGGCACCCAGGGATGTCACCAGTGGCATCCCAGCACTTGTGAGTGCCACCCGGGTGTCCCCAACCCCTGTCACCTCCCCCTGCCCCCCCTGGCTGCCAGCTGGGTGTCCCTAAGGTCCCCATCATCCCCAGTGTCCCCAGCATTCCCAGTGTCTCCATTGTCCCCAATGTCCCCAATACCCCCAATGTCCCCATGTCCCCGCAGTGTCCCCATGTCCCTGCAGTGTCCCCTGTGTCCCCCCGTCTCCGCAGTGTCCCCAATGTCCCCACAGTGTCCCCATGTCCCCGCAGTGTCCCCACCTCGGCCTTGAGCTCGCTGATGTGTCCCTTGAGGTGTCGGATGTACTGGGCGGCGTCCGAGTGCTCCAGCTGGCCCTGCAGGCGGCCCTCCTCGCGCTGGGGACACGGGGACACGGGGACATGGGGACACCGGGCCCTCCCGTGCCCCCGGGCCCCCTCCATGGCCCCTCAATGTCCCCATGTCCCCTCCCTGTCCCCATGTCCCCTCCCCATCCCCTCAAAGTCCCCATGTCCCCTCCCTGTCCCCGTGTCCTCCTGTCCCTCATGTCCCCATGTCCCCTATCCCCTCCATGTCCCCCCATGTCCCCTCCTGTGTCCCCACACCTGGATCTCAAGCTCAGCCATGAGCTTGAGCACATCTCGGCCAGAGCGTGTCCCGTGTCCTTGTCCCCTCTGTCCCCATGTCCCCCTGTCCCCTCTGTCCCCATGTCCCTCTGTCCCCATGTCCCCGCCCCCATCTCCTCTGTCCTCGTCTCCTCTGTCCCTGTGTCCCCTCTATCCCCATGTCCCTCCTGTCCCCGTGTCTCCTCTGTCCCCATGCCCCCTTTGTCCCCTATGTCTCCCCTGTCCCCTCTGCCCCCATGTCCCCATGTCCCTTCCATGCCTCCCCACATCCCTCATGTCCCCACAATGTCCCTTTCCCACCTATGTCCCCTCCACGTCCTCATTCCTGCATGTCCTCCAATGTCTCCTGATGTCCCCCAATGTCCCCATGTCCCCCAGTGTCCCCATAATGTCTCCACTGTCCTCAATGTTCCAACATCCCCATTATCCCCCCAGTGTCCCCATGTCCCCCTGATGTCCCCGATGTTTCCTGGTGTCCCTAATGACTTCAATCTCCCCAATGTCCTTGATGTCCCCATGTCCTCCTGGTGTCCCCGATGTCTCTATGTCCTCTTGATGTCCCCATGTCCCCCTGGTGACCCCAATGTCCCCATGCCCCCAGTGTCCTGATGTCGCTCGTGTCCCTGATGTCCTCATGTACCCAATGTCCCCAATCCTGCCGCTATCCTCGATGTCACCCCAGTGTCCCCTCAATGTCCCCAATGTCCCCAGTGTCCCCGTACCTGTATCTCGAGCTCGGCCACGCGCTGTCTCATCTCGGCCAGGGCGGCCATGCTGTCAGCCTGTCCCCTCAATGTCCCCAGTGTCCCCTCAATGTCCCCAGTGTCCCCTCAATGTCCCCAGTGTCCCCAGTGTCCCCGTACCTGTATCTCGAGCTCGGCCACGCGCTGTCTCATCTCGGCCAGGGCGGCCATGCTGTCGGCCTCGCGCAGCCGCACGGCCATCACCTCCTCCTTGCTCTGGGGAGGGGACAGGGATGTCACCGTGGAGACACGGGGGACAGCCTGGGGACAGCCCGGGGAACACCCCAGGGGACACCACAGGGACAGCCCAGGCACAGCCCGGGGACAGCCCAGGGGACAGCCCGGGGACAGCCCAGGGGACAGCCCAGGGACACCCAGGGGACAGTCCAGGGACACCCAGAGGACACCCCAGGGGACACCCAGAGGACACCCCAGGGGACAGCCCGGGGACAGCCCAGGGACACCCCAGGGGACACCCCAGGGGACACCACAGGGACAGCCCCAGGGACAGCCCTGACACGGGGACAGCCCCAGGGACACTGCAGGGACAACTCTGTCACTACAGGGACAGTGTGGGGACACCCAGGACACCCTAGGAACAACCTGGGGACACTCCAGGAGCACTGAGGACACCCTGGGGACACTCCAGGGCCACTGTCCCACCCACCCTGGGGACAGTCCAGCCCCCAGGGCCAAGAGGACAGTGGAGGGGACACGGGGACAATGGGGGGACACTGGGACCCCAAGAGAGGGGACACAGGGACCCCAAAACTGAGAGGGTGTGCCCAAAGGAGGGGACAGGGATGTCACCACAGGAGGGGACAAGATTGTCACCATGGACGTGTCCTCGGGAGGAGCTACAGGAGTCCCATGGGTCACCTCTGGTGTCCCCAGGTGTCCCCACTGTCCCAAATGCCCCCAATGTCCCCAGTGGCCCTCAATGTCCCTGCTGTCCCCAACGTCCTCCATGTCCCCAGTGTCCCCAGTGTCTCCGGTATCCCCAGCATCCCCGATGTCCCCAGTGCCCCCACTGTCCCTGCTGCCCCCATGTCCCCAATGTCCCCAGTATCTCCAGTGCCCCCACTGCCCTCGATGTCCCCATGCCTCAATGTCCTGCTGTCCCCAGTGTCCCAATGTCCCCAATATCTCCGATGTCCTCAGTATCCTGTGTCCCCACTGTCCCCAATGATCCCAATGCCTCCACTGTCCCCGCTGTTCCTGCTGTCCCCAATGTCCCCAGCATCCCAAATGTCCCCAATGCACCGCTGACCCCAATGCCCCTATGTCCCTGATGTCCATGCTGTCCCCGCTGTCCTCAATGTCCCCAACATCCCCAATATCCCTATGTCCTCAGTGTCTCCATGTCTCTGCTGTCCCCATGTTCCCAGTGTCCCTGATGTCCCCAATGCCCCACTGTACCCGCTGTCCCCATGTCCCTACTGTCCCCAATGCCCCTGATGTCCCCAATGTCCTCAGTGTCCCCAACTGTCCCTGATGTCCCCAGTGTACCTAATGTCTCCAGTGCCCCCGCTGTCCCCAGAGTTCCCAATGTCCCCAGTGTCCCCCATGTCCTCAGTATCCCCAATGCCCCCAATATCCCTTTGTCCCCAATGTCCTCAATGTCCTCAATAGCCCAAATGTCCCCTGTGTCCCTCCTGTCCCCATGTCCCCCCATCTCTGCTGTCCCCATGTCCCTCTGTCCCCCAATGTCCCTCTGTCCCCCCTGTAGCTGACACCCTGCTGTCCCCCCTGTCCCCTCTGTTCCCCCTGTCCCACTGTCCCTCCTGTACCCGTGTCCCTCCCGTCCCCGCTGTCCCTGTCCCTGCTGTCCCCCTGTCCCCTGTCCCGTGTCGGGTGTCCCCAGCTGACCTTGCACTGTGCCTCGGCGTGTTTGCGGTGGCTCTCGCTGAGCTGGGCCTGCAGCCCCTGGCTCTGGGCGGCGGCGGCGCGGAGCTGCTCCCTGAGCCCGGCACAGGCCTGCTCCGCCCGGCCCAGCACTGACCTCTGGATACGGCCCTGGAACCGGGATAGAACCGGGATTAACCCGGGATTAACCCACAGTTAACCTGGGATTAACATCCATTAACCCAGCCCTGCTCCCTGAGCCCGGCACAGGCCTGCTCCGCCCGGCCCAGGACTGACCGCTGGATACGGCCCTGGATGGAGATAAACCCGGGATTAACCTGGGATAGAACCGGCATTAACCCAGCCCTGCTCCCTGAGCCCGGCACAGGCCTGCTCTGCCCGGCCCAGGACTGACCGCTGGATGCGGCCCTAAAACCAGGATAGAACCGGGATTAACCCGGGATTAACCCGGGATAGAGCCTGGATTAATACCTGTGTCTCCAGGTGCAGCAGTTCCTGTCCCAGTGTCTCACCTGTGTCTCCAGGTGCTGCAGTTCCATTCCCAGTCCCCCCCAGTCCTCACCTGTGTCTCCAGGTGCAGCACCCTCTGTCTCAGTGCCCTGAGCTCGGCCTGGGCGTGGCTCTCGCGGAGCTGCACCCCCAGCACGGCCTCCTGCAGCGCCCGCGGCTCCTTCCAGCGGCCCCCACACACCTGGGGACACACATCTGTCACCTGGGACACACATCTGTCACCTGGGACACCTGGGGACACACCTGTCACCTGGGACACACACCTGTCACCTGGGGACACACCTGTCAGCTTTGGAGACACATGGGGACACAACTGGTCAGTTACACACACCTGGGGACAGCTGGGACACATCTGGGAACATACCTGGGGACAGCTGGGGACATGCCTGGTCAGGTATGGGCACACCTGGGGACCCACCCCAGGGACACCTGGTCACGTGACACACACCTGGGGACACCAGGTCAGGCTTCGTGCACCCCCCACGGCTCCTTCCAGCAGCCCTGGCACACCTGGGGACACACCTGGGGACACACCTGGGGACACCTGGTCAGGTATGGGGGCACTTGGGGACACACCTGGGGACACCTGGTCAAGTGTCCCCCAAGTCACTCAAGTGTCCCCAGGTGACCCCACCTCACCTGCCAGGTGTCCCCAGGTCACACAGGTGTCCCCACCTCACCTGCCAGGTGTCCCCCAGGTCACTCAGGTGTCCCCAGGTCACACAGGTGTCCCCCAGGTCACACAGGTGTCCCCACCTCACCTGCCAGGTGTCCCCCAGGTCACTCAGGTGTCCCCAGGTCACACAGGTGTCCCCCAGGTCACACAGGTGTCCCCCCTCACCCGCCAGGTGTCCCCCAGGTCGCTCAGGTGTCCCCCCTCACCCGCCAGGTGTCCCCCAGGTCGCTCAGGTGTCCCCAGTGTCCCCCCTCACCTGCCAGGTGTCCCCCAGGTCGCTCAGGTGTCCCCCCTCACCCGCCAGGTGTCCCCCAGGTCGCTCAGGTGTCCCCCCTCACCTGCCAGGTGTCCCCCAGGTCACTCAGGTGTCCCCAGTGTCCCCCCTCACCTGCCAGGTGTCCCCCAGGTCACTCAGGTGTCCCCAGTGTCCCCCCTCACCTGCCAGGTGTCCCCCAGGTCGCTCAGGTGTCCCCAGGTCACACAGGTGTCCCCCAGGTCACACAGGTGTCCTCCCTCACCTGCCAGGTGTCCCCCAGGTCGCTCAGGGCCAGCTCCTGCAGCTCCTCCTGCAGCCGAACCACGCTGGACTCGTCCGGCAGCAGCGGCTGGCGCTGGGGACACACAGGGGACATCAGGGGACAGCAGTGGGGACACAGGGGACATCAGGGGACAGCAGTGGGACAGGGATAGCAATGGGGACATGGAGGGACAGGGGACATGGGGACATCAGTGGGGACAGACGGGGGGACATTCACAGGGTGACCCAGGACAGTTCCTGTCCCCAGAGCCACCCATGGCACCCTCCCTGTCCCCAGGGCCCCTCCCTGTCCCCAGAGCCACCCACAGCACCCTCCCTGTCCCCAAGGCCCCTCCCTGTCCCCAGAGTCACCCACGGCACCCTCCCTGTCCCCAGGGCCCCTCCCTGTCCCCAAGGCCCCTCCCTGTCCCCAGAGCCACCCACGGCACCCTCCCTGTCCCCAGGGCCCCTCCCTGTCCCCAGAGCCACCCACGGCACCCTCCCTGTCCCCAGGGCCCCTCCCTGTCCCCAGAGCCACCCATGGCACCCTCCCTGTCCCCAGGGCCCCTCCCTGTCCCCAGAGCCACCCATGGCACTCTCCCTGTCCCCAGGGCCCCTCCCTGTCCCCAGAGCCACCCACAGCACCCTCCCTGTCCCCAGGGCCCCTCCCTGTCCCCAGAGCCACCCATGGCACTCTCCCTGTCACCAAGGCCACCCATGGGAGAGGGTCCCACCTCTCCCTCCCACTGTGACCCTGCCAGCCCTGGTGCCACTTCAATGTCCCCAGGTGTCATCTTCTCCACGTCCAGGGCCTTGTCCTGCATCTCCTTGAGCTCTCCCTGTCCACAGGGACACCCATGGGACCCTCCCTGTCCCCAAGGCCACTCCCTGTCCCCAGAGCCACCACTCCCTGTCCCCACAGGACCCTGCCAGCCCCGGTGCCACCCCAATGTCCCCAGTGTCCCCGTGTGTCACCTTCTCCATGTCCAGGACCTTGTCCTGCATCTCCTTGAGCGCCCCCAGGGTTTCGCTCTCGCGCAGCCGCGACCGCTCCAGCTCCGTCTCCAGGTGCGCCACGAACTCCTCCGTCAGACGGGGGTTACCCTGTCCCCAAATGTCACCAAATGTCCCCAAACATCGTCCCCCATCACCCCCCATCAGCCACGAACTCCTCCGTCAGCCGGGGGTTACCCTGTCACCAGTGTCCCCAAATGTCCCCAAATGTCCCCTCCTCATTGTCCCAATCCAACCACAAAATCCTTGTTCAGGCAGGTGTCAGGAAATGTCACCACATGTCACCAGGTGTCACCTGCCACCAACTCCTCGCTCAGGCAGGTGTCACCAAATGTCCCCAACATTGCCACCTCCCTTACCATCTCCCCAGCTCGCTCACCTGGGAGTTTCCTTGTGTGACACAGGTGACACACAGGTGACAGTGACACACACACACACACACACAGAGGTGACACAAGTGACACACAGGTGACAGTGACACACACAGAGGTGACAATGACACACCTGCAGTTCCCGTATGGTGCTCTGTGCCCGTCTCAGGCTCTCGGTGGCAGAGCTGCAGCGCTGTCACACACACAGTGACACACACAGTGACACACAGGTGACAATGACACACACAGTGACACACACACACAGGTGACAATGACACACAGGTGACACACCTGCAGTTCCCGTATGGTGCTCTGTGCCCTCCTGAGGCTCTCAGTGGCAGAGGTGCAGCGCTGTCTGACCAGCGCCAGCTCCCGCCGGATCACGTCGTTCTCCTCGGCCTCCTGTGCCCGTGTCACCTGGCCCTGGGGACATTGGGGACATTGGGGACAGTGTCACCTGGCCCTGGGGACATTGGGGACATTGGGGACAGTGTCACCTCCTGTGCCCGTGTCACCTGGCCCTGGGGACATTGGGGACATTGGGGACAGTGTCACCTGGCCCTGGGGACATTGGGGACATTGGGGACAGTGTCACCTCCTGTGCCCGTGTCACCTGGCCCTGGGGACATTGGGGACAGTGTCACCTCCTGTGCCCGTGTCACCTGGCCCTGGGGACATTGGGGACAGTGTCACCTCCTGTGCCCGTGTCACCTGGCCCTGGGGACATTGGGGACATTGGGGACAGTGTCACCTCCTGTGCCCATGTCACCTGGCCCTGGGGACATTGGGGACATTGGGGACAGTGTCACCTCCTGTGCCCGTGTCACCTGGCCCTGGGGACAGCGGGGACAGTGTCACCTCCTGTGCCCATGTCACCTGGCCCTGGGGACATTGGGGACAGTGTCACCTCCTGTGCCCGTGTCACCTGGCCCTGGGGACATTGGGGACATTGGGGACAGTGTCACCTCCTGTGCCCGTGTCACCTGGCCCTGGGGACATTGGGGACATTGGGGACAGTGTCACCTCCTGTGCCCGTGTCACCTGGCCCTGGAGACGTTGGGGACACTGGGGACAGTGGGGACATGGGACATGCTGGGGACAATGGGGGCACCGTCACCTGTCCCTGTGTCACCTGGCCCTGGGGACATTGGGGAAGTGTCACCTCCTGTGCCCGTGTCACCTGGCCCTGGGGACATTGGGGACAGTGTCACCTCCTGTGCCCGTGTCACCTGGCCCTGGGGACATTGGGGACAGTGTCACCTCCTGTGCCCACATCACCTGGCTCTGGGGACAACAGGGACATTGGGGACATTGTCACCTCCTGCCCCTGTGTCACCTGGCCCTGGGGACATTGGGGACATCGAGGACATTGGGGACACTGGGGACAACAAGGTGACACCGGTACCACAGCACGGGGCTGGGGACAAGGGAGTGACACCGGGGGACACCGGGGACAGGGAGGTGGCACCAGCCCAGGGAGGTGACACTGAGGACAGAGGTGCCACCAGCCCAGGGAGGTGACAATGGGGACAGGGAGGTGACACCAGGGACAAGGTGACACCAGCCCTGGGAAGTGACACTGGGGACAGGGAAGTGGCACCAACCCTGGAAGATGCCACCAGCTCTGGAGGGTGACAATGGGGACCGGGAGGTGACACCCAGGGCAGGGAGGTGACAATGAAGACACAGAGGTGCCACCAGCTCTGGAGGGTGACAATGGGGCCAGGAAGGTGACACAGGGGACAATGAGGTGCCACCAGCCTTGGGAGGTGACAATGGGGACAATGAGGTGCCACCAGCCCTGGGAGGTGACAATGAGGACACAGAGGTGCCACCAGCTCTGGAGGGTGACAATGGGGCCAGGAAGGTGACACAGGGGACAATGAGGTGCCACCAGCCTTGGGAGGTGACAATGAGGACACAGAGGTGCCACCAGCCCCATGGGGACCTCCAGGGCCATTTGTCCCCTCCCTTCCCTCCCCCACCCCAAATTCCATCCAAACTCCTCCAATCGCTGCTTTTCACCCCAAAATTCCCCAAAATCCCCTGAAATCCCCCCAAAATCCCCCCAAACCCCCCGGGGTGCGCGGGAGCCTCCGGAAAAATCAGGAGAAATAAAAAGTCGGAAAATAAAAAGTGTAAAATCCGCCCCAAACCGGGGCTGGGGAGGCAAAGGAGGCAAAGCAGGAGAAGGAAATGGGTGGAAAAAAGGGAAATTGGGTAAATCTGTACCTGGATGAGGCGATCGGCCAGGGCCGCGCTCTCCTGGGGAGGGACAGCGACAGTGACAGCGACAGTGACAGTGACAGTGACAGAGGCACCCGCCACCCCCCAGTGCCCCAAATTCCCCAAATTCCCCAAATTTCCAAGGGTTGGAGAGGTTTGTGCACGGAGAGAGAGGGGTTAAACAAAATAAGGGGGTTTTGACACAAAAATTAGGGTTTTTTGTCTGAAAATGGGGAGATTTTGGTCCAAAATGAAGGGATTTTGGTCCAAAATGGACCAGTTTTACCTCAAAAAGGGGCAATTTTGTCTCTAAATGGAGCAATTTTACCTCAAAATGGGGTTTTGGCCAAAGAAGGAAAGATTTTGGCCCAAAATTAGGGGATTTTGCCCAAAATGGACCGATTTTACCTTAAAAAGGGGCAATTTTAGCCCAAAAAGGGGCAATTTTGTCCCTAAATGGGGCAGTTTTACCTCAAAATGGGATTTTGTCGAAAGAAGGGGAGATTTTGTCCCAAAATGGGACAATTTTACCTCAAAAAGGAAGATTTTTCCCCCCAAATGGGTTTTACCTCAGGTTCTGCAGGATGTTTTTGTGGGGTTTGGGATCCCCTGGTGGTTTTTGGGGTTCCCTGTGGTAGTTTTGGGGTCCCCCAGGTGGTTTGGGGCGTTTTTTTGGTCCCCCTGGGGTGTTTTCGGGGTCCCTTCTGGGTTCCATGGGGTATTTTGGGGTGTTTTGAAGTTACCTGTGGTGTTTTTGGGGTCCCCTTGGGTGTTTGGGGTGGGGTTTTTTTGTTGTTCCATGCAGTGTTTAGGGTTTCTTGGGGCTTTTTGGGTTTTTTTTCTGGTTCCATGCAGTGTTTTGGGGTAATTTTGGGTTTTTTTTGGTTTTTTTTTTTTGTTCCATGCAGTGTTTTGGGGTAATTTTGGGTTTTTTTGGTTTTTTTTTTGGTTCCATGCAGTGTTTTGGGGTAATTTTGGGTTTTTTTGGTTTTTTTTTTTGGTTCCATGCAGTGTTTTGGGGTAATTTTGGTTTTTTTTTGTTTTTTTTTGTTCCATGCAGTGTTTTGGGGTGTTTCTTGGGGGGGTTCCATGCAGTCCTTTGGGGTTTTACAGGTGGTGTTTTGGGGCTTCTTGGGTGTTTTGGGGTTCCATGTAGCATTTTGGGGTTTTTTTTTTGGGTTGTACACAGTGTTTTGGGGATTTGGGGGTGGTTTTGGTTGCTTTTTTTTATTTGTTCCATGCAGTGTTTTGTGTTTTTTAGTGGTTTTTTTTAATGGTTTTTTTTTGGGGGGGGGTTCCATGCAGTGTTTTGGAGTGTTTTTGGTTGGATTTTTAGGGGTTTTTTTTGGGCTCCATGCAGTGTTATGGGTTTTTTGGAGTGTTTTGGGGGTTTTTGGGGGTGTTTTTAGGGGTATTTTGGGTTCCATGCTGTGGTTTGGGGTGTTTTTGGTTGGGTTTTTAGGGGTTTTTTGGGCTCCATGCGGTGCTTTGGAGGTATTTTGGGGTGTTTTTTGTGGTATTTTGGTTTCCATGGAGTGATGGGGTGTTTTGGTGTGTTTTCAGGGGTATTTTGGGTTCCAGGCAGTGTTTTGGGGTGTTTGGGGTGTGTTTGGGGTGGTTTGGGGTGTGTTTGGGGTCCTCACCTTCTCCAGGGTCTCGATGCGCTGCTTCAGCAGCCGGTTCTCGGAACGGAGACGCTGAGGGGACACAGAGAGGGGACAGGGGACACAGAGAGGGGACAGGGGACACAGGGGACACAGAGAGGGGACAGAGGGGACAGGGGACACAGAGGGGACAGAGGGGACAGGGGACACAGGGGACACAGGGGACACAGAGGGGACAGAGGGGACAGGGGACACAGGGGACACAGGGGACACAGAGGGGACAGAGGGGACAGGGGACACAGGGGACACAGGGGACACAGAGGGGACAGAGGGGACAGAGAGGGGACACAGAGAGGACAGTGAGGGGACAGAGAGGGGACAGAGGGGACAGAGAGGAGACAGGGGGACAGAGGGGACAGAGAGGGGACAGAGAGGGGACAGAGGGGACAGAGGGGACAGAGAGGGGACAGAGAGGGGACAGAGGGGACAGAGAGGAGACAGAGAGGGGACAGAGGGGGACAGGGGGACAGAGAGGGGACAGAGGGGGACAGGGGGACAGAGAGGGGACAGAGAGGGGACAGAGAGGAGACAGAGAGGAGACAGAGAGGGGAGAGAGGGGACAGAGAGGGGACAGAGAGGGGACAGAGAGGGGACAGAGAGGGGACAGGGGGACAGAGAGGGGACAGAGGGGACAGAGAGGGGACACAGGGGACACAGGGGACACAGGGGACAGAGAGGGGATACAGAGGGGACAATGAGGGGACACAGAGGGGACAGAAAGGGGACACAGAGGGGACACAGAGGGGACAATGAGGGGACACAGAGGGGACAGAAAGGGGACACAGAGGGGACACAGAGGGGACAATGAGGGGACAATGAGGGGACACAGAGGGGACACAGAGGGGACAAAAGAGGGGTTAGCCCGGGAAAGGGGACGGGATGTCCCCAAGTGCCTCTGACCCTGGGGATGGCCTGGGGACAGCTGGGGACAGCCAGGGTGGCTTTGGTGACTCTAGGGTGGCTCAAATGACACTGGGATAACCCAAGGTGACCCTGGGGTGACCCCAAGTGGCTCCGGAGTGGCTTTGGTGACCCTGGGGTGGCTCAGGATGAACCCGTGGTGACCCAAAGTGTCCACAGGCCAGCCTGGGTGTCCCCAGGAGTCCCCAGGTGTCCCCAGTGTCCCCAGGCCAGCCCAGGTGTCCCAGGTGTCCCCAGTGTCCCCAGGCCAGCCCAGGTGTCCCAGGTGTCCCCAGGTGTCCCCAGTGTTCCCAGGTGTCCCCAGGTGTCCCCAGGTGTCCCCAGTGTCCCCAGGCCAGCCCAGGTGTCCCAGGTGTCCCCAGGTGTCCCAGGTGTCCCAGGTGTCCCCAGGTATCCCCAGGTGTCTCACCTTGATCTCGATCTGCTCCTCCATCTCTTTGCTCTTGAGGGCGGCGTATTCCTTCTCCAGCCTGAGGGGACAGGACAGGCATGGGGACACTGAGGGGACAGGGGACAGGGACAGGGATGGGGACAGGACAGCCATGGGGACATGGGTGGGACAGGGGACAGGGACAGGGATGGGGACAGGGATGGGGACAGGACAGCCATGGGGACATGGATGGGACAGGGGACAGGGACATGGATGGGACAGGGACAGGGGACAGGGACAGCCATGGAGACATGGACAGTGCTGCAGACCATGCTGGGGACAGGGACAGGGATGGGGACAGCAACAGGGACACAGGGACAATGAATGACAATGACAGGGCTGAGGACAGTGACAGTGACAGGCTGGGGACAGTGACAAGGGCAGGGTTGGGGACAGTGACCATGACAGGGCTGGGGACAGTGACAATGACAACGACAGGATTGGGGACAGTGACAGTGACAGGGCTGGGGACAGTGACAATGACAGTGACAGGCTGGGGACAGTGACAAGGGCAGGGCTGGGGACAGTGACCATGACAATGACAGGGTTGGGGACAGTGACAGTGACAGGGCTGGGGACAGTGACAATGACAGAAGAAGGTGACAGTGCCAGTGCCAGGGGTGTCCCTGACCTCTTCATCCTGCGGGGGTTGTATTTGACCCTGGGGACAGTGGCAGTGACAGGGGACAGTGACAGTGACAGGGGATGGTGACAATGACAGTGACAATGACAGGGGTGTGTGTCCCTGACCTCTTCATCCTGCGAGGGTTATATTTGACCTGACAGGGGACAGTGACAGTGCCAGGGCTGGGGACAGTGACAGTGACAGGGTGGTGACAATGACAGGGGACAGTGACAGGGCAGTGACAATGACAATGACAGTGACAGTGCCAGGGCTGGGGACAGTGACAGTGACAGGGTGGTGACAGTGACAATGACAGGAGACAGTGACAGGGCAGTGACAACGACAATGACAGTGACAGAGGACAATGACAATGACAGAGGAAGGTGACAATGACAGTGACAAGGCTGTCCCTGACCTCTTCATTTTCCAGGGGTTGTATTTGACCTGGCAGGCGCGCAGGATCAGCCTGACAGGGGACAGTGACAGTGACAGGGGACAGTGACAGGGTGGTGACAATGACAGGGGACAGTGACAATGACAATGACAATGACAGTGACAGAGGTGTGTGTCCCTGACCTCTTCATTTTCCGGGGGTTGTATTTGACCTGGCAGGCGCGCAGGATCAGCCTGACAGGGGACAGGGACAATGACAGTGACAATGACAGAGGAAGGTGACAATGACAGGGGACAGTGTCCCTGACCTCTTCATTTTCCGGGGGTTGTATTTGACCTGGCAGGCGCGCAGGATCAGTTTGTCGGGGCACGAGTCGAACTGGTGTGGGATCACCTTCTGGAAATACTGCACCAACACACAGCGGGGGAGTCAGCACAAATCCCAGAGAATTCACACCAAATCCAGGAGAATTCAACCCAAATCCCGGAGAATTCAACCCAAATCCGGGAGAATTCAACCCAAATCTAGGAGAATTCACACCAAAGTGGGGAAAACTCACCTCAAATTGGGGGAAATACAACCTAAATCGGGGAAATCCACCTCAAATTGGGAAAATTCATCCCACATCAGGAAAAATTCACACCAAATAGGGAAAATTCACCTCAAATTGGGAAAATTTACCTCAAATTAGGAATATTTACCTCAAATTGGGGGAAATACACTCCAAATCAGGGAAAATTCACCAAAAATTGGGAAAATGCACCACAAATTGGAAAATTCATCCCAAATCAGGGAGAATTCACCTCAAATTGGGGAACTTTACCTCAAACTGGGGGAAATGCACCCCAAATTGGGGAAAACTGGGAAAATATGGCATAAAATGAGGAAAACCCCACCCAGAACAAGGGAAAACTGACCCCAAATGGGGGAAAGCAGCACAGAGTGGGGGAAAACTCATCCCATTGATCAAATCACCCCAAAAGTCATCCTAAAATCCATTCATTGACTAAATCCACCCCAAACCCATCTTAAACCCCATCCCATTGACCAAACCCATCTCAACCCCCTTCCCATTGAAAAAATGCAACCCCAAACCCAGCCTCGCTGATCAAACCCACCCCAAAACCATCCCACTGGCCAAACCCACCCAAACCCACCCCAAAACCATCCCACTGGCCAAACCCACCCAAATCCACCCCAAAACCATCCCACTGGCCAAACCCACCCAAACCCACCCCAAAACCATCCCACTGGCCAAACCCACCCAAAACCACATCCCAGAACTCATCCCATTGGCCTAAACCCATCCTAAAACCCATCCCATTGACCAAATCCACCCCAAACCCATCCCCAAACCCATCCCATTGACCAAACCCACCCCAAACCCATCCCAAAACCCATCCCACTGACCAAACCCACCCAAATCCACCCCAAAACCATCCCATTGACCAAATCCACCCCAAACCCACCGCAGACTCCATCCCACTGACCAAACCCACCCCAAACTCCATCTCATTGACCAATGCTACCCCAACTCCATCCCAAAATCCATCCCACTGACCAAACCCACCCCAAACTCCATCTCATTGATCAAATCCACCCCAAACCCACCCCAAAACCACCCCATTGACCAAACCCACCCAAAACTACATCCCAAAATCCATCCCATTGACCAAACCCACCCCAAACCCATATCAAACCCCATCCCATTGACCAAACCCATCCCAAAGCCCGTCCCATTGATCAAACCCATCCTAAAACCCACCCCAAACCCATCCCACTGACCAAGGTTACCCCAAATCCATCCCAAAATCCACCCCAGTGACCAAACCCACCGCAGACTCCATCTCATTGATCAAACCCACCCCAAAACCAATCCCATTGACCAAACCCACCCCAAACCTACCCCAAATCCATCCCATTGACCAAACCTACCCCACACCCATCCTACTGACCAATGCTACCTCAACTCCATCCCAAAATCCATCCCATTGACCAAACCGACCCAAACCTACCCCAAATCCATCCCATTGACCAAACCTACCCCACACCCATCCTACTGACCAATGCTACCTCAACTCCATCCCAAAATCCATCCCATTGACCAAACCCACCCCAAACCTACCCCAAATCCATCCCATTGACCAAACCTACCCCACACCCATCCTACTGACCAATGCTACCTCAACTCCATCCCAAAATCCATCCCATTGACCAAACCGACCCAAATCCACCCCATTGACCAAATCCACCCCAAACCTGCCCCAACCTCACCCCACTGACCAAACCCACCCAAACCACATCCCAGAACTCATCCCATTGGCCAAACCCATCCCAAAACCATCCCACTGACCCAATCCACCCCAAACTCCATCTCATTGACCAAACTCTCCCCAAAATCCATCCCAAAATCCATCCTGTTGACCAAACCCACCCAAGTCCACCCCAAACCCCCCCAAGGCCACCCCACAGGCCGTGGCCGTGCCCTCGGGTACCTGTGACATGCCCTCCATGTCCAGCTGGACCAGCTCGGCCTGGTTGAACTGCAGCAGGGCCATCCCCACCCGGAACACGATCTCCAGACCCTGCCGGTGGCCACACCGTCACCGGGGACACCACGGGGACACCACGGGGACACCAAGGCCACCACAGGGACAGCATGGACACCACAGGGACACCGCGGGGCCACCACCGTCACCACGGCCACCGTGGGGACACCATGGGGCCACCACGGTCACCACGGGGACACCAAGGGGACACCACCGTCACCACGGCCACCACGGGGACACCATGGGGCCACCATGGTCACCACGGGTCACCACTGTCACCACGGGGACACCAAGGGGACACCGCAGGGACCACCACGGGGACACCACGGGGACACCAAGGGGACACCACCGTCACCACGGGGACACCAAGGGGACACCACAGGGCCACCATGGGGACACCATGGCCACCATGGGTCACCACAGCCACCATGGGGATACCATGGGGACACCGCAGGGACACCATGGCCACCATGGCCCCCACTGTCACCGCGGGCACCACGGGGACACCGCGGGGACACCACAGCCACTACGGGGACACCATGGCCACCTTGGCCACCATGGCCCCCACCGTCACTGCTGGGACACCACGGGGACACCGCGGCCACCATGGCCCCCACGGGGACACCACAGGTCACCACAGCCACCACAGGGTCACCATGGCCACCACGGGGACACCACAGGTCACCACAGCCACCACAGGGTCACCATGGCCACCACGGGGACACCACAGGTCACCACAGCCACCACAGGGTCACCATGGCCACCACGGGGACACCACAGGTCACCACAGCCACCACAGGGCCACCATGGCCACCACGGGGACACCACAGGGCCACCCTGGGGCCACCATGGTGACACCACAGCTACCACACAGTCACCACGGCCATCCCAGATAACCATGGGTCACCATGGGGCCACCATGGCCATCCCAGGGCCACCTCGGGTCATCCCAGGGCCACCACGGCCACCCCCAGGGCCACCTTGGGTCATCCCAGGGTCACTCTGGACACACCTGGGGCCACCTCGGGTCATCCAATGGTCACCTGGGCCATTCCCAGGGCTGCTCCTGAGGGATTTGGATCCACCCCAAAATCGGAGGGATTTGGTTCCACCTCAAACTCGGTTTTGCTTCGCGGCCAAAACCCATTTTTGAGGACTTTGATCCAGCTCAAAACCCATTTTTGAGGGATTTGGTCAAACCCAAACTCTTTTTTGAGGGATTTGATCCACCCCAAATTCTTTTTTGAGGGATTTGGTCAAAGTCAAACTCATTTTTGAGGGATTTGGTTCCCAACCCGAATTCTGAGGAGTTTGATCCACCTCAAACCCGTTTTTGAGGGATTTGGTCCCACCTAAATCCATTTTTGAGGGATTTTGACTTCCCCCAAGCCCCAGATTTTGGGGTGAGATTTTTGATTTCTGGGTGAGATTTTGGATTTCAGGGTCAGATTTGGGATTTCGGGGTCAGATTTTAGGGTGAGGGATCAGATTTGGGATTTTGGGGTCAGATTTGGGATTTGGGATTGGTATTTCAGGGTCAGATTTGGGATTTCAGGGTTGGATTTCAGGGTCAGATTTCAGGATGAGGAATCAGATTTCGGGGCCATATTTCGGGGTCAGATTTGGGATTTCAGGGTCAGATTTTAGGGTCAGATTTCGGGGTGAGGGATCAGATTTGGGGGCGGTATTTTGGGATCAGATTTCAGATTTTGGGGTCAGATTTTGGATCAGATTTGGGATTTCAGGGTCAGATTTCGGGGTCAGATTTCAGGATGAGGAATCAGATTTCGGGGCCGTATTTTGGGGTCAGATTTGAGATTTCAGGGTCAGATTTGGGATTTTGGGGTCAGATTTGGGATTTTGGGGTCAGATTGCGGGGTCAGATTTCAGGATGAGGAATCAGATTTCGGGGCCATATTTCGGGGTCAGATTTGGGATTTCAGGGTTGGATTTCAGGGTCAGATTTCAGGATGAGGAATCAGATTTCGGGGCCATATTTCGGGGTCAGATTTGGGATTTCGGGGTCAGATTTGGGATTTTGGGGTCAGATTTCGGGGTGAGGGATCAGATTTGGGATTTCGGGGTGAGATTTGGGATTTCAGGGCCGTATTTTGGGGTCAGATTTGGGATTTTGGGGTCAGATTTGGGATTTCAGGTTGGTATTTCGGGGTGAGGGATCAGATTTGGGATTTCAGGGTCAGATTTAGGATTTCGGGGCCGTATTTCGGGGTCAGATTTGGGATCTGGGGTCAGATTTCAGGGTGAGATCTGGGGTTCCGGGTCAGATCTGGGGTACCTCGTACATGAAGATGTCGAAGACGCGCGTGGCCACGGGCAGGGGGAAGGTGGTGAGGAACAGGGTGAGGAACCAGGACGAGGCGTACATGGAGGTCAGGAAACTCTGCGAGCGGAAATGCACGTTCAGCTCCGGGAGCTGCTCCTGCAGGGGAGAAAAACGGGGAGAAAAATGGGAATTCGGGGAGAAAAATGGGAATTCGGGATGGGTTTGGGGAGAAAAATGGGAATTTGAGGATAAAAACCAGAATTCGGAATGGGTTTGGGGATAAAAATGGGATTTTGGGGAGAAAAACAGGAATTTGGGGATGGATTTGGGGATAAAAATGGGAATTTGGGGATAAAAATGGGAATTTGGAGTCGGACAAAAATGGGAATTCGGGGTCAAATTCAGGAACAAAAATGGGAATTCGGAGTCAAATTCAGGAACAAAAATGGGAATTTGGGGTCAAATTCAGGAACAAAAATGGGAATTTGGGGTCAAATTTGGAGATAAAAATGGGAATTTGGAGTCAGACAAAAACAGGAATTTGAGGTCGGATTCGGGGATAAAACCAGGAATTCGGGGTCAGATTCAGGGATAAAAAACGGGAATTTGGGTTCAGACAAAAATGGGAATTTGGGGATAAAAATGAGAATTTGGGGTCAGGACATGGGGACAAAAATGGGAATTCAGGGTCTGCCCCATCCACATCTCTACCCCATCCCCAACCCTGTCCCTGTTCCCTCCCCTGTCCCCGTCTCAAGCCTCATCCTGTCCCCCAGTGTCCCCTGTCTGTCCCCAGTGTCCCCAGGTGTCCCCAGGTGTCCCCAGGTGCCCAGGTGTCCCCTGGCTGTCCCAGGCTGTCCCCTGTCTGTCCCCAGTGTCCCCAGTCCCCCAGGTGTCCCCTGTGTGTCCCCTGTGTGTCCCCAGGTGTCCCCAGGTGTCCCCAGTGTCCCAGATGTCCCCAGTGTCCCCAGGTGTCCCAGGTGTCCCCACCTGCAGCAGGAACTCGAACTGGTAGATGCAGAGGCCGAGCTGGGCCATGCTGGGTTTGAAGAGCTCCCGCAGGCGATACTCCTGCATCAGCCGCACGAACACGCTGAACGCCTCCTCCTCGGGCATCTGAGGGGACAGGATCCCAAAAAACATCACAAAACATGTCCCAAATTAATGTCAGAGCCTTGGGAATTGCCACCAAACACTGAACGCCTCCTCCTCGGGCATCTGAGGGGACAGGATCCCAAAAAACATCACAAAACATGTCCCAAATTAATGTCAGAGCCTTGGGAATTGCCACCAAACACTGAACGCCTCCTCCTCGGGCATCTGGGGGGACAGGATCCCAAAAAACATCACAAAACATCCCAAATTAATGTCAGAGCCTTGGGAATTCCCACCAAACGCTGAACGCCTCCTCCTCGGGCATCTGCTCCAGGAACGGGGCAAAAAACACCCCAAATTCACATCAGGAACCCAGAATTCCCACCAAACGCTGAACGCCTTCTCCTCGGGCATCTGAGGGGTGGGACAGGACAGGATCCCCAAAAAACATCCAGAATTCCCATCAGAAACCTGGGAATTCATATCAGAATCCTGGAATTCCCAAGAGAATCCTGGAATTCCAATCAGAGCCTTGGGAATTCCCACCAAACGCTGAACGCCTCCTCCTCCGGCATCTGAGGGGTGGGGACAGCCCAGAAATCCCCAAAAAACCCTGGAATTCCCCTCAGAACACCAGGAATTCCCTTAAAAATCATGGAATTCCCATCAGAATTGTGTAATTCCCATCAAAACCCCCATAATTCCCACCAAACACTGAACGCCTCCTCCTCTGGCATCTGCAGGGTGGGGAAAGCCCAGAATTCCCAAAAAAACCCAGAATTCCCATCAGAAACCCGGGAATTCCCAAAAAATCCTTGGGAATTCCCACAGAACTGATGGAATTCCCACCGAACCCTCATAATTCCCATAAAACCCCTAGAATTCCCAGAAAACCCTGGAATTCCCTCAACACCCCTGGAATTCCCACAAAACTCCAGAAATTCCCAGAAAAAAACCTGTAATTCCCAAAAAAAACCCCCTGAAATTCCCCCAAAATACTTGGAATTCCCACAAATACCTGTGGTATTTCCATCTAATGGTCAGAATTCCCAGAAAACCCCCAAAATTCACACCAAACCTTTGGAATCCCCCAAAAAACCCTGGAAATCCCACAAAAAACCCCACCCAGAATTCCCAGAAAACCCTCAGAATTCCCAGAAAACCCCTGGAATTCCCACCTGCATCAGCAGCAGTCCCACGATGAAGGCGCTGCCCTGGCAATACCCGACCTCCCGATCCACCAGGGAATAGGCCTGGAAAAATGGGAAAAAATTCCCAAAAATCCTCAAAAATCCCTGGATTTGGGGTCACAACCATTCCTGGAAAAATGGGGAAAATCCCAAAAAAATCCCTGGATTTGGGGTCACAACCATTCCTGGAAAAATGGGGAAATTCCCCAAAAATCCCTGGATTTGGGGTCACAACCATTCCTGGAAAAATGGGGAAATTCCCCAAAAATCCCTGGATTTGGGGTCACAACCATTCCTGGAAAAATGGGAAAAAATCCCCCCAAAAATCCCTGGATTTGGGGTCACAACCATTCCTGGAAAAATGGGGAAAATCCCTGGATTTGGGGTCACAATCCCTGCTCTGGACATTCCTTGGGAGGGAATCACTGACCAGAGAAATTTGGATTATTTTGGGATCCCAGGACTGGGATGAGGCTGAAAAGTTGGATTTATATCCCAAAAAAGGTCAAGTTTTGGGTGAGAAATCCCAAATTAATGGGGGAAAATGAGGTTGAGAAGGAGGGAATTTGGGGAGGAAAAGGTGAAAATTGGTGGTTCCAGGAGTTTGGGATGGGACCCAAATCCCCCAAAAATGAGTTTGGGGTGGGACCAAATCCCTCAAAATTCAGGATGGAACCAAATCCATAAAAATTTGGGATGGAAACCAAATTCCTCAAAATTTTGAATGGAAACAAATCCGTCAAAATTTGGAGTAGGACCAAATCCCTCAAAAATGAGGGATGCAACCAAAACCAAGCTTGGGGTGTCCCCAGCCTGTCCTGAGGCCTCTCCATCCCCACCCCACCCCATGGAGGTCCCCAGTGTCACCTGCATGACATTGAGCACCTCCTGTCCCTGTCCCTGTCCCTGTCCCACCCCAGGCAGTGTCCCCAGATCTGTCACCTTCATGACATCACAGGGCATCTCCTCTTCCTGTCCCACCCTGGATTTGTGCCCCAGGTGTCCCCATGTCCCCAAATTGGTGTCACCTTCATGACATTGAGGAGCACCTCGTGTCCCCATCCCACCCAAGATCCCTGTCCCAGTGTCCCCTGTCTGTCACCTTTATGATGTTGAAGAGCACCTCCTGTCCCTGTCCCACCTCAGATCTGTCTCCAAGTCAGTGTGACCTTCATGATGTTGAAGAGTACCTCTTGTCCCTGTCCCACCCCACCCCGTCCCCATGTCCCCAGATTGTCACCTTCATGACACTGAGGAGCACCTTCTGGCCCTGGCCCTGTCCCCCCCTTCCAGGCAGTGTCCCCAGTGTCACCTTCATGATGTTGAAGAGCACCTCCTGTCCCTGTCCCTGTCCCCATCCCTGTCCCACCCCATATCCCTGTCCCAAGTGTCCCCTGTCACCTTCATGACATTGAAGAGCACCTCCTGTCCCTGTCCCAGATCCCAGATCCCTGTCCCCCCTTGGCAGTGCCCCCATTGTCCCCAGATCAGTGTCACCTTCATGACGCTGAAGAGCACGTCCTGTCCCCTGTCCCTGTCCCCCTGTCCTGGGTTGTAGTGTAGGATGTATTTATTCTATCACCATCTTCCTCAACTGTTAAACCAAGTGGGGCAGCGTTCTAGTGTTCCCAGGCCCCTCCTTTGGGCTCTTCTGCTCATGGCCCATCAATGCCTTGCCCAGGACTCACAGGGAACTCCCTCCAGGAGCTCTCTCTGTTTAATGGGCCATCAAGGAGCCACTGCACGACTCCTCATCCCATTGGGAGATGCTCCCAATGCCCAGGGGGAGGAGCCAAGCATTCCCACCTGGAGAGAATCTGGGATTTGGGACAGGACAAGCAGCCCTGAGCCACTGGATTCCCAGAGGAGCAGAGCTCCCAGACCTTTCTGTGGGATCACTGCTTCAGGAAGAGCCCCTCACCTGGACTGCTCCCCCCACCCTGCTCAGGGTGTGTTCTGACTCTGCCAGTGCTCCTTTGTGTTATTGCATTGATTTTATTTTATTTTTACCTTTTTACCTTTCTTCTTATTAAATTGTATTTCTGACTTGGAGTCTCTCACTCATTTTGCTTTCAAACCACGACACCCCCCCCCAGGCAGTGTCCCCAGTGTCACCTTCATGACATTGAAGAGCACCTCCTGTCCCTGTCCCCATCCCTGTCCCCATCCCACCCCAGATCGCTGTCTCAGTGCCACCCCTGTGTCCCCAGTGTCACCTTCATGACGTTGAAGAGCACCTCCTGTCCCTGTCCCCATCCCTGTCCCCCCAGGCAGTGTCCCCATGTCCCCAGAGTCACCTTCATGACGTTGAAGAGCACCTCCTGGCCCTGTCCCCCCCAGGCAGGGTCCCCAGATCAGTGTCACCTTCATGACGTTGAAGAGCACCCCCTGTCCCTGTCCCTGTCCCACCCCATATCCCTGTCCCCCCCAGGCAGTGTCCCCAGTGTCCCCGTGTCCCCAGAGTGTCCCCAGTGTCACCTTCATGACGTTGAAGAGCACCTCCTGGCCCAGGCTGTCCTGGCCCTTGAAGAAGTCGTGCTCGGGGTAGGTCCTGGCGATGTCGCGGCGGATGAGGCGCTCGCAGGGCGAGGACATCCTGAGCAGCTCCGAGTACTGCGCCTTCAGCGGGAGCTCGGCCGCGCTGCACAGCAGCTGCCACACGATGGCCCGGAAATGGTGCGGGATCCCCTTACGGATCAGCTCCTGGGACAGGGACAGCCCTGTGAGACCCCAAACCTGACCCTAAACCTGTAAACATAACCCTAAACCTGCCCCAGGGCACAGCAGCTCCACACGATGGCCCGGAAATGGTGCGGGATCCCCTTACGGATCAGCTCCTGGGGATGGAAACCCTAAATGTGACCCTAAACCTGCCCCAGGGCACAGCAGCTCCACACGATGGCCCGGAAATGGTGCGGGATCCCCTTACGGATCAGCTCCTGGGGATGGAAACCCTAAATGTGACCCTAAACCTGCCCCAGGGCACAGCAGCTCCACACGATGGCCCGGAAATGGTGCGGGATCCCCTTACGGATCAGCTCCTGGGGACAGTGGGGACATGGAGACAATGGGGACAGTGGGGACAGTGGGGATAATAGGGGGACGATGGGGACAATAGGGACACTGTGACCCCAAACACGGTCAGAACACGGGATGGCCAAAACAGGACCCAGGCCATGTCCTCCTGTGGGACAAACCCACCCCAAAACGTGTCCGGCTGAGCAAACCGGCCCCAAAACCAGACAAATTGGATAAATCCATTCCAGAACACAAAAAACTAGACAAACCCATCCCAAAACACGACAAACTGGAGAAATCCATCCCAAAACTCATCCCAGTGGACAAATCCACCCCAAAACACAACAAACTGGAGAAATCCATTCCCAAAACTCATCCCAGTGGACAAATCCATCCCAAAACAGAACAGAGGAGAAAAATCCATCCCACGACACAACAAATTGGACAAAAACCCATCCCCAAAACCACAACAAATTGGACAAGTCCATCCCCAAACCTGCCCCACTGCGAAAATCCATCTCAAAAAACGACCTTTTGGGACAAACCCATCCTAAAACTCATCCTGTTGGACAAACCCACCGCAAAACACAACAAATTGGACAAATCCACCCCAAAACTCCTCCCACTGGACAAATCCATCCCAAAACACAACAAATTGGAGAAATCCATTCCAAGACACGACAAACTGGACAAAAATCCACCCCAAACCACAACAAACTCGACAAACCCATCACAAGACACAACAAACTGGAGAAATCCATCCCAAACCATGAGAAACTGGAGAAATCCATCCCAAAACACAATGATTTGGAGAAATCCATCCCAAAACACAACAAATAAGACAAATCCATTCCAAAACTCATCCCATTGAATAAATCCACCTCAAAACACAACAAATCAGAGAAATCCATCTCAAAACACAAGAAATTACACAACTCCACCCCAAAACTCATCCCACTGAACAAATGCATTCCAAAACACAACAAGTTGGATAAACCCATCCCAAAACACGACAAATCCGTCCCAAAACTCATCCTGTTGGATAATCCCACCCCAAACCACAATAAATTGGACAGATTCATCCCAAAACCCAAAGAATTGGACAAATCCACCCCAAAAACACAACAAATTGGACAAACCCATCCCAAGACAAAACAAACTGGACAAATTCTTCCCAAACCATGACAGACTGGAGAAATCCATCCCAAACCATGAGAAACTGGACAAATCCACCCCAAAACTCATCCTGTTGAACAAATCCACCCCAAAGCCCGACAAATCAGAGAAATCCATCCCAAAACACAACAAACTACACAACCCCACCCCAAAACTCATCCCACTGGACAAATCCATCCCAAACCATGACAAATTGGAGAAATCCATCCCAAAACTCATCCTGTTGGACAAATCCACCCTAAAACACAACGAATTGTACAAATCCACCCCACAACTCCTTCCACTAGACAAATCCGTCCCAAACCATGAGAAATGACACAAATCCATCCCAAACCACGACAAACTGGATAAACCCGTCCCAAACCATGAGAAATGACACAAATCCATCCCACGACACGCCCAACCGGAGAGCGTGACCCCAAACCCCGGTGAAGGGGCGTCACACCTTGAGCAGCTTCTCCTTCTTCCTCCTCCAGTCGTCCCACTCGTTGACGATGCGGCCCCAGAGGATCCAGGTGTCCTCCTCCAGGTGGCTGAGGTTGGAGGAGGCCGAGGAGCTGGACACCAGCGAGGAGCCGCTGTTGCGCCGCGAGCCGTTCACCGACCGCATCGACTTGGAGTCGGCCTCCAGCAGCCTGGGGACATTGAGGGGAAAACATCGCCAGGGACGGGGGAGTGACCCCAAAACTACCCAAAATGTGTCCAGGGGAGGGGGAGTGACCCCAGAATGTGCCCAGGGACGGGGGAGTGACCCCAGACTGACCCAAAATGTGCCCAGGGGACAGGGGAGTGACCCCAAAATGTGTCCAGGGGAGGAGGGAGTGACCCCAAAATGTGCCCAGGGACGGGGGAGTGACCCCAAAACTACCCAAAATGTGCCCAGGGACGGGGGACTGACCCCAAACTGACCCAAAATGTGTCCAGGAGAGGGGGGACTGACCCCAAACTGACCCAAAACCTGCCCAGGGGAGGGGGAGTGACCCCAGAATGACTCCAGAATGTGCTCAAAGGAGGAAGGATTGACCCCAAACAAACCTGGAGACAATGACCCCAACCGACCCTGAACTGACCCAGAATGTGCCCAAAGGAGGAGAGATTGACTTCAAAATGTGCCCAGGGGAGGAGGAAGTAACCCCCAAAATGTGGGATTGACCCAAAATTAACCCAGAGAGAGTGACCCAAACTGACCCCAGACTGACCCAAAATGTTCCCAGAGGAGGGGGGAGTGACCCAAAATTAACCCAGAGAGAGTGACCCCAAACTGAGCCCAAACTGAGCCAAAACGTGCCCAGGGGAGGAGGGACTGACCTAAAACTGACCTGGAGAAAGTGACCCAAAACTGACCCCAAACTGACCCAAAATGTGCCCAAAGGAGGAGGGAGTGACCTCAAAATGTCCACAAAGAATGAGGGACTGACCCCAAATAAACCCGGACAGAGCGACCCCAAACTGACCCCAAACTGACCCAGAGAGAGTGACCCAAACTGACCCAGAGAGAGTGACCAAAAAATGACCCAAAAGTGACCCAAAACTGACCCAGAGAGAAGTTGAGACTGACCCCAAACTGACTTGGAGAGAGTGACCCAAAACTGACCCAAAAAGTGCCCAAACAAGGTGGGAGTGACCCAAAATTAACCTGGAGAGAGTGACCCAAACTGAGCCCAAATGTCCCCAGGGGAGGGGGGAGTGACCCAAAATGACCCCAAACTGACCCAGAGAGTGACCCAAAACTGACCCAGAACTGACCCAAAATGTGCCCACAGGAGGGGGAGTGACCCCAAAATGTGCCCAGGGGAGGGGGAGTGACCCCAAAATGTGCCCAGGGGAGGGGGGAGTGACCCCAAAATGTGCCCAAAGGAGGGGGAGTGACCCCAAAATGTGCCCACAGGGGGGGGAGTGACCCCAAAATGTGCCCAGGGGAGGGGGAGTGACCCCAAAATGTGCCCAGGGGAGGGGGAGTGACCCCAAAATGTGCCCAGGGGAGCGGGGAGTGACCCCAAAATGTGCCCAGGGGAGGGGGGGAGTGACCCCAAAATGTGCCCAGGGGAGGAGGGAGTGACCCCAAAATGTGCCCACAGGAGGGGGAGTGACCCCAAAATGTGCCCAAGGGAGGAGGGATTGTCCCAAAACGCCCCCAAAGGGGAAGGGATTGCCCCAAAATTGCCCATAATTGACCCAAAACTGCCTTTGATTGCCCCAAAACTGCCCTTTAATTGCCCCAAAATTGCCTTTAATTGCCCCAAAACTGCCCAAAATTACCTTTAATTGCCCCAAATTGACCAAAATTGCCCCAAAATTAAATTTAATTGCCCCAAAACTGCCTTTAATTGCCCCAAAATTACCTTTAATTGCCCCAAAATTGTCCATAATTGCCCCAAAACTGCCTTTAATTGCCCTGAAATTGCCTTTAATTGCCCTGAAATTACCTTTAATTGCCCCAAAATTGCCTTTAATTGCCCCAAAACTGCCTTTAATTGCCCCAAAATGCCTCAAAGCTCAAATGTTCCCAAAGGTGGAGGAACTGACACAAAATGGACCCAAAAGAGGAGAAATGGACCCAAAATGATCCTAAATGAGGTGAGATTGCCACAAAACCCCCATAAATTACAGAAAATGGAAATATTTCCCCCAAAATTGACCCAAAATGGAGATATTCCCACCAAAATGGAAATATTCCCACCCAAAATGGAAATATTCCCACCAAAAATGAAGATATTCCTCCAAAAATGGAGATAGTCCCCCAAAACCACTCCAAAAATGGAAATATTTCCCCAAAATGACCCTAAAAATGGAGATATTCCCCCCCAAAAATGGAGATATTCCCTCCAAAATGGAGATATTCCTCCCAAACCACCCCAAAAATGGAAATATTCCTCCCAAAATGACCCCAGAAATGGAGATATTGTCCCAAAAATGGAGATATTCCCCTGAATCCACACCAAATTAATTTAAATTCAAATTCCTACCCAAAAAAACTGGTGGAAACCACCAGAAATTATTTATTTCCTCACTGGTTCTGCTCCTCCAGCTTGGCCAGAACAGCCCCAAAAATGGAGATATTCCCCCTAAAATGACTCAAAAATGGAGATATTCCTCCCAAACCACCCCAAGTTGATTTTAATTTGAATTTTTCCCAAATTAAGTGTGGAAAACACCAAAATGGAGCCATTTCCTCACCGGTTCTGCTCCTCCAGCTTGACCAAAATAGCCCCAAAAATGGAGATATTCCCCCAAAATAGAGATATTCCCTCCAGAAATGGAGATATTCCCTCAAAAAGTGGAGATATTCCCCCAAAAAGTGGAGATATTCCCCCCAAAAATGGAGATATTCCCCCAAAAAAGTGGAGATATTCCCCCCAAAAATGGAGATATTCCCTCCAAACCACTCCAAGTTGATTTTAGTTTGAATTTTTTCCCCAATAAAGTGTGAAAACCACCAGAAATTATTTATTTCCTCACCGGTTCTGCTCTTCCAGCTTGGCCAAAACAGCCCCAGAAATGGAGAAATTCCCCCAAACCCACACAAAATCAATTTTAATTTGAATTTTTCCCCCAATGAAGTGTGGAAAACACCAAAATGGAATGATCTCCTCACCGGTTCTGCTCCTCCAGCTTGGTCAAAACAGCCTCAAAAATGGAGAAATTCCCCCAAACCCACAGAAAATTAATTTGAATTTGAATTTTTCCCCCAGTGAAGTGTGGAAAGCACCAAAATGGAATAATCTCCTCACCGGTTCTGCTCCTCCAGCTTGGCCAAAACAGCCCCAAAAATGGAGATATTCCCCCAAAAAGACCCCAAAAATAGAGATATTCCTCCAAAAATGGAGATTCTCCTCCCAAACCACCCAAGTTGATTTTAATTCATTTTTTTCCCCAAATAAAGGGTGGAAACCACAAGAAATGAGTAATTTCCTCACCGGTTCTGCTCCTCCAGCTTGGCCAGCAGCTGGAGCTCATCAGGGCTTGGGTATTCCTCCCAATCCACCCCAAAATTGGAAATATTTTCCCCAAAATGACCCTAAAAATGGAGATATTCTCTCCAAAAATGGAGATTTTCCTCCCCAAAAATGGAGATATTCCCCCGAACCCACAGAAAATTCATTTAAATTCAATTTTTTCCCAAAATAAAGTGTGGAAAGCACAAGGAATGAGTAATCTCCTGACCGGTTCTGCTCCTCGAGCTTGGCCAGCAGCTGCAGCTCGTCGGGGCTGAGGTTGTCGCAGTCGGAGGTCGGGGAGCCCCCGGGCCCCGCGGGGCCCTCCAGGGACGAGGAGTCGGGGCTGGCGCCCGGGGAGGCCATGCCGGGCTCACCTGCCCACGGAACACACACATCGCAGAGCAAAATCACACATTGCACAGCGAAATACCACAGTTCACCACTAAACACTGACTTCCTGCCCCAAAATCCCACATTTCGGCACCAAATTCCCGCATTTTGGGAACAAAATCCCACATTTCGGGACCAAATCCTGAGTTTCTCCCCAAAATCCCAAATCTCGGGACCAAAATCTGACATTTCGGCACAAAATCCTGAGGTTTTGCCCCAAAATCCCACATTTCGGCCCCCAAATCCCACATTTCACCTCAAAAATCCTACTTTTAATTCCACATTTCAGCACAAAATCCCACATTTCTGCCCCAAAATTCTGCATTTCAGCACAAAATCCTGCGCTTCAGCACCAAATCCTGAGTTTCTGCCCCAAAATCCCAAATTTCGGGACCAAAATCCCACATTTTGGCACCAAAATCTGAAATTTCAGCACAAAATCCTGCATTTCTGCCCCAAAATCCCACATTTAATCCCACATTTGAGTACAAAGTCCCACATTTCGGCACCAAAATACTGAGGTTTTGCCCCAAAATCCCACATTTTGGCCCCCAAATCCCACATTTCAGGTCAAAATCCTGACTTTCTGCCCCAAAATCCTGCACTTTGGGAACAAAATCCCACATTTCAGGACCAAAATCCCACATTTAATCCCACATTTCAGCCCCAAATCCCACATTTCAGCACAAAATCCTGGGCTTCAGCACCAAATCCTGAGTTTCTGCCCCAAAATCCTGCACTTCAGGACCAAAATCCCACATTTAGGGACCAAAATGCCACATTTCAGTACAAAATCCCACATTTCTGTCCCAAAATCCCACATTTCAGCAAAAAAATCCCACATTTCAGCACTAAATCCTCAGTTTCTGCCCCAAAATCCCACATTTCAGCACAAAATCCTAGGCTTCAGCAGAAAATCCTGAGTTTCTGCCCCAAAATCCCACATTTCAGGACCAAAATCCCACATTTTGGCACAAAAATCCCACATTTCAAACTAAATTCCCACATTTCAGCACCAATTCCTGCATTTAATCCCACATTTCAGCTCCAAAATGCCGTATTGTGGCACCAAAACCCCACATTTCAGCCCCAAATCCTGGCCTTCAGCCCTCAAATCCTACATTTAATCCCACAATTCAGCCCCCACATCCCGCACTTTGGCACAAAAAATTCACATTTCAGCCCCAAAAATCCTGTGTTTTAGCCCAAAATCCTGTCCCAGTACAAAATCCTGTGCTTCAGCACCAAAATCCCACATTTCACCCCAAAATCTTGTGCTTCAGCCCAAAATCCCGTGTTTCCACCCCAAGATCCTGCATTTCATCCCCAAAATCCTGATTCAGCCCCCAAATCCCACATTTCAGCACAAAATCTTGTGTTTCAGCCCAAAACCCCACATTTAATTCCACATTTCAGCCCCAAAATCCTGTGCTTCAACCCAAAATCCTGTTTCCATTCCAAAATTCTGTGTTTCCAGCCCAAAATCCCACATTCCACCCCAAAATCCCACATTCCACCCCAAAATCCCACATTTCAGCCCCATTTCTCCACCATTTCCTCCTTTCTCTCTTTTTTCTGCCTTTTCTACTTTTTATTCCTCATTCTCCTCCCTTTTTCACCTTTTCCCCCTTTTCTTCCTCCCTTTTCCAACTATTTTTCCCTCCCCACCTTTTTCTGCCTTTCCCACCTTTATCCCTTTTTTCCTTCTCCCTTTTCCTGATTTTTCCACCTTTTTTCCCCCTTTTCCCCCTTAATTTTCACATTTTCTTCCCTTTTTTTCTTCCCCCTTCCACTTTTTCCCCCATTTCCCCCTAATTTTCACCTCTTCCCCCTTTTTTTCCGCCTTTTCCACCTTTTCCCCCTTTTTTCCCACCTCCCCCTTTTTTGTTGCCATTTCTGAATCCACTTTGTGCCTTTTTTCCCCAATTTTTTCCCAATTTTTAGATTTTCCCCTGTTTTTCCTCCCTCCCCGAAGCTCCCTAAACTCAGCAAAGTGATTTTTGCACTTTCTACGGAGCCCAAACCACCAAAACTCCCCCAATTTGCCCCAAAATCCCGGTTAAAATATGAAAAAAAGCCAGAAAAAAAGCCAAAAATTATTAATTCGACCCCAAATATTCCCGTGGTTAAAAAAAAAAAAGGAAAAAATAATTATAAAAATGGGGGGAAATCCCAGATTTTGCTGACACTGAGGAAAAACTGGGGGGGATTTTCGATCCCTTGAATCAAAAATGACCAAAAATGCGAAGAAAAAATCAAATTTAGCAGCAAAACGGAGCCCCCGCAATTAAAATTGGGATTTTTCTGGGAAAACTCCTCAAAACGCCAGAGGGGGAGGGGAAATCTGGGGTTTTTCTGGTGTGGAATTGGGTGAAAAAAGCCCCAAAATTGGGATTTTTCACCGAATTTTGGGTTCCCCCTCCCATCCAGGCTGGGAAAATGGGAAAATCCCGGCGGGAGGAGGAATTTTGGGGGAAAAGGTGGGAATTGGGGAAGGGTTGATTGACAGCTCCGGGAAAAGCCAAAATCCCGCGATTTCAGCCCAAAGGGGAGGGGGAAAAACCCAAATCCCTCCCCAAAATTGGGGGGACAAGGAGGGGAAAATCCCCCCAAAATAACGATTTAAGGATGGGTTTGGTTTTTAATCCTTTTGTTTTTAACCAAAATCTGGGGATTTGAAGGGAAAAGGGAGCCCTGAGAGCACCAACATGGGGGAAAAACCCAAATTCCCCAATTTGGGGGGTGACAACCCCAAAAATCCCCCCCTTAAAGCCGCCCCTCGGAGCCTGGCGGAGGATTTGACCCCAAAAACCCCAAAAATGGGGGGTCACCCAAAAAAAATCCACAAAAAGGGGTCAAGCCCCCCCCCCCAAAAAAAACCCAAAAAGGGGGATTTTGATCCCAAAAAACCACAAAAGGGTGGCAGATCAAGACCCTCCCCAAAGGGGAGGTGACCCCAAACCCCCTCAAGGAGGGGAGACCCCAAACCCCCCACAAAGGGGGGTCGCTCCAAACCCCCTCAAGGATGGGGTGACCCCAATCCCTCCTCAGGAGGGTCACCCCAGACCCCCCAAAGGGGATCTCACCCCGAACCCCCTCAGGACTGTCACCCCCTCACACAAAAAGGGCGGGAACCCCCTCAGGGCTGTCACCTCCTCACACAAAAAGGGCAGAACCCCCTCAGGGCTGTCACCCCCTCACACAAACCCCCCCTCAGGCCATGGTGGGGGGTCCCCCCCTTCTCCCCCCACACAAAAAGGGCGGGAACCCCCTCAGGGCTGTCCTCCGTCACACAAAAAGGGCAGAACCCCCTCAGGGCTGTCGCCCTCTCACACATAAAGGGCGGGAACCCCCCAGGCCCTGGCGGGGGGTCACCCCCGTTCTCCCCTCAGGGGGGCGATGCCCCGCCACTCCATCCCCCTCACTGCCCCCATTGTTCGATGACAGCGCCGTTGTCCCGCCCCAGGCCGCCCGTACCTGCGGTCCGTGGCCATGGCGACCCCCGGCCGCCCCCCGGGGGGGGCTCGGCGCCGTCGCCCCCTCAGCGGGAGCCCCGCGCCCGCCGCCATCGCCGAGACACCGCCGCCGCCCCGGCCGGTGCTGACTGACAGCGGGCCCGCCCCCCGCCCAATCAGAGCCCGAGTTCCGCGTCTGGGACCGCCCACCCGCCGCGTCTTGGCCAATCATGAGAGGCCGCTGCAGTGACAAGCCCCGCCTGCCGCCCCTCTGGTTAATAGAATTGTTCAATAGAGGTGATCGGCAATGGGTTTATCCAATGAGAGCCGAGGAGGTGCTTGGCACCTGCACCCCCGTGAGAAGCGGAGGGAAGCGGTGTGGAAGGGGCGAATGGCAGGCTCAGGTTCGGAGCGGCAGGGAGCGGTGTGGGAAGCGACAAACGGCAGGCTCAGGTGGGGCGGATGATTGATGGGTGGAACAGCCAATCAACGTCCGCGTCTGGCTAGGAGTGGCACCTGGCTGACAGGAGAGGACAACAAGCCCCGCCGCTCCACCTGAAGGCTCGGCTGTGATTGACAGGGGTCTCAGCCAATTGCAGGGCAGAAGCTGCTGAGACAGCCAATGGAGACTCGTGTGCGAGGCGGAGTCCCACCCTCCGGTGGGAGCTGGTCCCACCAGCTGGGGCTGGTCCCGCCCTCCTGGGGAGAGTAGCGATTTCTATTGGGTGGTGGCGATGATGGACAGGCGGCTCCTCCTATGGGACGTCGAGGAGCCGTGTGGGGAGGGGGCGCGGCGCCATTGGAGACCCCAGGGATGGGGGAGAGCGGTGAGGGGGTCACTGGGGATGGGCTGAGCATTGCTGGTTCCCTCAGGGATCTGGATAGGGGAATGCCCAGCAATGGGGTGAGGGGATCCCTCATTCCCTCAGGGGTCTGAACATGGGAATGGCCAGGGATGGAGTGAGGGGTCCCTCATTCCCTCAGGGATCTGGATTTGGGAATCCCCAGGGATGGGGTGAGGGGTCCCTGTTCACACAGTATGAGAATATTCCTCCAAATATCAGGAATTCCATCACCTTTCCCAGTTCTTAACAGGAAAACTTCAATTTTCTGTCCCACATGTGGCACATCCCAACTCTTCCCAACTTACTCTCTTTTCCAGACTCGATTCCCTTCATTTTCTGATTCTTTTTTATTTTGCTTTATTTCCCAATTTTCAGGAATTGCTGCCAAACCTCGTCCTGGAGCACGGGATGTTCTGCCTGGGGCTGACGGTCAAGCACGAGGGTGGAGACTGGAAGTTTCCTCATTTTTGGGATAAATTACTCCCAAATCCAAAACTTAGGATTTTTTGTTGTTGTTGTTGTTGTTGTTAAATTACCCCTCAAAATCAGCTTTTTGCTCCCTCAGCCCCTGTTGTTTTTGGAAAAAAAGGCTCAAAAGCCTCATTAGTGCGTCCGTGGGCTTTGGGTTGGTTAAATCTGTCCTGACTCTGGAAAATTCCTGCCTTTTCCCCCTCAGTGCCCCCAGTGCCCTCCCAGTGCTCCCAGTAACCCCCAGTGCCCTCCCCGTACCCCCAGTAACCCCCAGCCCCTGTTCCCAGTGCCCTCCCAGTAATCTCCAGTCCCCTCCCAGTGCCCTCCCAGTACCCCCAGTAACCCCCGGCCCCTGTTCCCAGTGCCCTCCCAGTAATCTCCAGTCCCCTCCCAGTGCCCTCCCAGTACCCCCAGTAACCCCCAGTCCATGTTCCCAGTGCCCTCCCAGTGCTCCCAGTGCCCTCCCAGTGACCCCAGTGCCCCCAGTGCCCTCCCAGTGCTCCCAGTAACATCCCAGTGCCCTCCCAGTACCCCCCAGCCCAGTGTGTTCCCAGTGCCCCCTGCCCGATTCCCAGTGCTCTCCCAGTGCCACCCAGTCCCTGTTCCCAGTGCTCTCTGTGCCCTCTCAGTAACCCCCAGTTCCCTCCCAGTGCTCCCAGTAAACCTGTCCCTGTTCCCAGTGCTCTCAGTGCTCCCAGTAGCCCCCAGTCTGTGTTCCCAGTGCTCCCAGTGCCCTCCCAGTTCTCTCATAGTTCCCTCCTAGTTCCCTCCCAGTGCTCCCAGTGGCACCCAGTCCCTGTTCCCAGTGCTCCCAGTGCCCTCCCAGTGCTCCCAGTGCTCCTAGTCCCTATTCCCAATGCTCCCAAGTAACCCCAGTCCCTGTTCCCAGTGCTCCCAGTGCTCCTAGTCCCTGTTCCCAGTGCTCCCAGTAACCCCCAGTCCCTGTTCCCAGTGCTCCCAGTGCTCCTAGTCCCTATTCCCAATGCTCCCAAGTAACCCCAGTCCCTGTTCCCAGTGCTCCCAGTAACCCCCAGTCCCTGTTCCCAGTGCTCCCAGTAACCCCCAGTCCCTGTTCCCAGTGCTCCCAGTGCTCCTAGTCCCTGTTCCCAGCGCTCCCAGTGCCCTCCCAGTGCTCCCAGTAACCCCCAGTCCCTGTTCCCAATGCTCCCAAGTAACCCCAGTCCCTGTTCCCAGTGCTCCCAGTGCCCCCCCAGTTCTCTCATAGTGCCCTCCCAGTGCTCCCGGTGCCCCCAGTTCCCGCTGTGCTCCCCCAGGAGCAGCTTCCCCCTCATTCCCATCCCATTTTCCCACCACAAACGAGGATTTGGGACAAATTGGGGATTTTGCTCAGTCACACATTTTTTTGAGGGTTATTTTGGGAGCTTTGGGGTTATTTTGGGGGGGACTGTGGGGGTTTTTTTGGGGGAAGGGTATTTTGGAGTGGTTTGGGTTTTTTGGGGGGACTGGGTTTTTTTTTGGGGGAGGGTATTTTGAAGGGGTTTGGGGTATTTTGGGGGGGACTGGGGTTTTTTGGGGGGGAGGGTATTTTGGAGGGTTTGGGGTTATTTTTTTGGGATTTGGGGTTTCTTTGGGGGCAGAGGATTGATTTTCTTGAAGGCTTTGGGGGTGTTGGGTTATTTTGGAGAGCTTTGATGGGTTTGGGTTTTTTGGGGGGAGATTGGGAATTTTGGAGGGTTTTGGTTATTTTGGGGAGTTTGGGGATTTTTTTGGGACATTTGGGGGAGGGTTGAATATTTTTGGTTTTTGGGGGTTATTTTTGAAGGGCTTGGAGCTTTTTTGGAGCGTTTTGGGGTTTTTTGGGGGGAGAATTAATTATTTCAGGGGGAGTTTTGTGGGAGTTGGTTTTTTTTTGGAATCCTCATTTGAGCTGAAAATCTATCCTTTTTTGCCACGATTTGGGGACTCACGGGGGATTTTACCGAGTTCCTTGTGGCTTTTACAGACTTTTTAAGGGAGTTTATGGATTTTTAAGGGAGTTCATGGAATATTATTTAGGAGACTTGATGAATTTTTAGGGAACTTCCAAGTAATTCAGAAGCAATAAATGGGATTGCAAAGCCTCTGGATTCCCCCAGAGCTCGTCCAGCTCTGGGCAAACCACTTTGAAATTCTGATTTTTGGGGGTTTTTTTTCAATCTTCTGGTGCAAATCTTTGGGAAATGGGGAGGAGGGGTGAGAAGTTGCAGTCCCAGGACCTCTCACAGATCCAGTGGCTGGATTTGGAGCAGCGCTCGTTGGTCCAGCGCCCGTTGGGTTTCATCATCCCACAGTCCTTCTGCTTCTTGTCGGGGTCCTCCTCCCACACATCCCAAAATCTGGGGGAAAAAAAGGAAAAAAAAATCAACAAGGGAGGATAAACGAGAGGGGAAAGATCCAATTGGAATTTCTGCTTCCTGTTGGGGTCCTCCTCCCACACATCCCAAAATCTGGAAGGAAAAAAAGGAAAAAAATATAAACAAGGGATGATAAACAAGCGGGAAAAGCTCAAACTGGAATTTCTGCTTCTTGTCGGGGTCCTCCTCCCACACATCCCAAAATCTGCGGGAAAAAGGGAAAAAAAATAAAGGGTGATAAACAAGCAGGAAAAGCTCCAATTGGAATTTCTGCTTCTTGTCGGGGTCCTCCTCCCACACATCCCAAAATCTGCGGGAAAAAGGGAAAAAAAATAAAGGGTGATAAACAAGCAGGAAAAGCTCCAATTGGAATTTCTGCTTCTTGTCAGGGTCCTCCTCCCACACATCCCAAAATCTGGGGGGAAAAGAGGGAAAAAGAAAATAAACAAGGGATGATAAACGAGCGGGAAAAGCTCCAATTGGAATTTCAGGGAGAAAAAGCCACAAAAATCTCCTTTTTTTTTTTTTTTTTTTTTTTTTTTTTTTTTCTGCTGCCAGGCAGAAAACCCGCCCATAATTTTTCCAGTGCAAAACTCCCAAAATCTCAGTTTTGGGGGGGATCAGCTTTATCTTAATCATTAATTTTCAGGTTATTTGGGGGGATTTTTACCCGAAAGTGGGAGATTTGCCAACGAGCCAGGTCCATTTCCCTTTGTGCTGCTTGTCCGTGACCCCCATCCAGTAGGTGTTGTTCCCTTGGAGCTCCTTCACCAGGAACAGCTGGAAAAGCAGAATTCCTTAAAACAGCCCCAAATCCATCGTTCCAGTGGGTTATGGGGTTTAATTCTCAGGTTACCATTGGGTTTGTTCATTAAAGTATTGAATTAATTGTATAATCATCAATTGACTGTTTGTAATTTGATTTTTTTTTCAATTGATTTTCGTTGTTTAATTTTAGGTGATTATTGATCACATGTTAATTTACGTAATGAATAAATTACTTCAATGTTTATTGTGCATCGTTTCAGAATTAGTAAATTCAATTTTTTGTTCTTTCTTCTTTTTTTTGCAGTTAAGTTTGTCTTTGAAATCAAATAAGTTATTGATTACAGGTATTAATCGTTAATTACACACAAATAATTTGATTTGGATTTAGAACACATTTCATTTTTAAAGCACATTTAAAGTCCAGGTTTAGGAGTTTGACTTTTCCCCCTCACCTTTCCTGCCCTTTCCCCTCACATTTCCCACCCTTTTTACCCCTCATGTTTCCCGCCCTTTTTTCCTCACATTTCCCACCCTTTCCCCTCACGTTTCCCTCCATTTTCTCTCCTCACATTTCCCTCTCTTTCCCCCTCACATTTACTGCCCTTTTCCCCTCAGGTTTCCTGCCTTTTCCCGCTCACATTTCTCGCCCTTTCCCCCCTCAAGTTTCCCACCATTTTCTCCCCTCATGTTTCCCGCCCTTGTCCCCTCACCTTTCTCCCGGCTTTCCCCTCAGGTTTCCCCTCACGTTTCCCATACTTTGCCTCTCACCTTTCCCACCCTCTCCCCCTCACATTTCTTGCCCCTTTTCCCCTTACATTTCCCACCATTTCCCCTTCACATTTTCCCCCTTCACATTTCCTGCCCTTTTCCTCTCACCTATCCCACCATTTTCTCCCCTTACATTTCCCACCCTTTTCCCCCTCCCGTTTCCCACTCTTTTTCCCCTCACATTTCCTGTCTTTCCCCCCCATTTCTCATCCTTTTCCCCTCACATTTTCTGCTCTTTTTTTCCCCTCATGTTTTTTGCCCTTTTCACATTACCTTCCCTTTTCCCCTTCACATTTCCCACCATTTTCTCCTCACGTTTCTCAACCTTTTCCCCTCACATTTCCCACCCTTTCCGCTTCATATTTCCCACATTTTCCCCCTCACGTTTACCGCCATTTTCTCCCTCACCTTTGCCCCACCTTTCCCCTCATGTTTCCTGCCCTTTTCCCCTCACGTTTCCTGCCTTTCCTCCCCCCATTTCTCATCCTTTCCCCCTCACATTTCCCAGCCTTTTTTTCCCTCATGTTTTTGCCCTTTTCTCCTCACATTTCCCACCCTTTCCCCTCACATTTCCCACCATTTTCTCCTCACATTTCCCAACCTTTCCCCCTCACATTTCCCACCCTTTCCCCCATGTGTTTCCTGCCCTTTTCTCCTCACGTTTCCTACTCTTTTGTCCCCTCACATTTCCTGCTCTTTTCCCCTCACCTTTCCTGCCCTTGTCCCCTCATGTTTCCCCTCGTTTCCCACACTTTTCCTCTCACATTTCCTGCCCTTTTCCCCTCACATTTCCCACCATTTTCTCCTCACGTTTCTCAACCTTTTCTCCCTCACATTTCCCGCCCTTTTTTTCCCTCACGTTTTTTGCCCTTTCGCCCTCACCTTTCCCGCTCTTTTCCCCTCATGTTTCCCCTCACATTTCCCACCATTTTCTCTCCTCACGTTTCCTGCCCTTTCCCCCCTCACGTTTCCTGCCCTTTTTCTCTCACGTCTCCCACCATTTTCTCTGCTCATGTTTCCTTCCCTTTTCCCCTCACCTTTCCCACTCACGTTTCCCCTCATGTTTCCCACACTTTCCCCCTCACATTTCCTGCCCTTTCCCCCCTCACATTTCCCTCCCTTTCCCCCTCACATTTCCCACATTTCCCCCCTCACTTTTACCGCCATTTTCCTCTCACATTTCGTGCCCTTTCCCCCTCACATTTACTGCCCTTTCCCCCTCATGTTTCCCACCATTTTGTCCTCACATTTCCTGCCCTTTTCCGTTCACATTTCCCACATTTTCCCCCTCACATTTACTGCCATTTTCTCCCTCACCTTTCCTGCCCTTTTCTCCTCATGTTGCCTGCCTTTTCCCCCCCATTTCTCATCCTTTTCCCCTCACATTTCCCACCATTTTCTCCTCACATTTCCTGCCCTTGTCCCCTCATGTTTCCCCTCATGTTTCCCATGATTTTCCTCTGATATTTCTCTCCCTTTTCCCCTCACATTTCCCACATTTTCCCCCGTCATGTTTCCCGCCATTTTCCCCTCACATTTCCCTCACTTTTTCCCTCACCTTTCCTGCTCTTTTTCCCCTCTCACCTTTCCTGCCCTTGTCCCCTCTTGTCCTTTCCCCTAAAATCAGAACATTCCCAACAATCGGACTCAGACCAGCCACGCGGGAACATCTCCACTTCCAAAACCAATTCCCAATTCCCAATCCTGGGGGGTTTGAGCCCAAAATGGAGCCAGGAATTCCCACCCTGGGGATTCCCTGGGAGAACCTTTGGGAGTTGGGATTTATTTGGAGTTTGAGTTTTGGGATTTGCTGTTTGGGGCTTGGGATTTGGGATTTGGGGTGTGGGATTTATTTGAGATTTGGAGTCTGGGATTTAGGATTTAGGGTTCGGGAGTATTTGGAATTTGGGTTTTTTTGGGATTTGGGATTGATTTGGAATTTGGGGGTTGGGGATTGAGACTTAGGATTTGGAGTTTGGGGATTGGGAATTGAGATTTAGGATTTGGAGTTTGGAGCTTGGGGTTTGGGATTTGGGGTGTGGAATTTATTTGGGATTTGGGGTTTAGGTTTTTTTTTGGATTTGGGGTTTGGGATCATTTGGGATTTGGGGCTTGAGATTCAGAATTTGGGTCTGGGGGTTTGGGATTGTTTGGAACTATTTGGGATTTTGGGTTTCGCTTTATTTGGGATTTGGAATTGATTTGGGATTTGGAATTGATTTGGGATTTGGAATTGATTTGGGATTTGGTGTTTGGGGGTTGGCATTTGGCATTTTTTGGGATGTATTTGGGCTCTATCTGGGATCTCTTTAGGATTCATCCAGGGTGTTTTCCCCACCTGCTCCTCCTCGGTGCTGACCACCACCAGGTCGGCCCCGGCCTCGCGGCAGAAGCTGCGGGCGCTGTCCCAGCTCCGGCTCATGGAGGAGAAATAGTAACAGGAGTTCCTGTAGAACTGCCAGTCCTGGGGACACTTCTTGGAGTCCTCAACGGCCCGGCACAGCAGCTCTGGGGAAAACGGGGGAAAAAAACACAGAGAGATGGGGAAAAACGGGGAGGAAACACGGAGAAATGGTGAATATCCGGGGGAAAAATGTGGGGAAATGGGGAAATCAGGGGCGAAAACATGGAGAAATGGGGAAAAAACACAGGAAAACGGAAAATCTGGAGAAAAAACATTGAAAAATGGGAAAATCTGGGGAAAAACATGGAAAAATGGGAAAATCCATGAGGAAAACGTGGAGAAATGGGGAAAAAACATGGAGAAATGGGGAAATCAGGGGGAAAAACGTGGAGAAATGGGAAAACCCGAGGAAAAAACAGAGAAACTGAAAATCCGGGCAAAAACATGGAGAAATAGGAAAATCCGGGGAAAAAAAACCAGAGAAAATGTGAAAATCCGGGGCAAAACCACAGAGAAATGGGGAAATCCGAGGAAAAACACATGGAGAAACTGAAAAAAAGTTTGGGGAAAAAGATGGGGAAATGGGGAAAATCTGAGGAAAAAACATGGAAAAATGGGGAAAATCCAGAGGAAAAGCATGAAGAAATGGGGAAAAAACCACAGGAAAATGGGGAAAATCTGGGGAAAAAACGCAGAGAAAATGAAGATCTGGGGAAAATGGGGAAAACTCTTGGAAGAAACGTGGGAAAATGGTGAAAAATTTGGAAGAAAACATAGAGAAATGGGGAAAATCTGGGGAAACAACACGGAGAAATGGGAAAATCCAGGAGAAAACGTGGATAAATGGGGAAATTTTGGGGGAATTTCAGGTGGTCCAGGGGAATTTCCACAGGGTTTGGGGGAATTGTGAGAGTTTTGGTGGGATTCTTGGGGTTTGGGGGGAAAATTCAGGGTTTTGGGGAAAAATTTTGAGGTTTTTTTTCAGGGGAATTCCATTTTGAAGGAGAATTCCAGAGGGCTTGGGAGGAATTCTGGGGTTTGGGGGTGAATTCCATAGGATGTGGAGGAATTTTAGGGTTTTTTGGGAATTCTGGAGGTTTGGGGGGGGAAATTCCAGGGCTTTTGGGGTAATTTCAGGTGTTTTCAGGGAAATTCCAGGGGTTTGGGGTAATTCCTGAGGGTTTTTCTTGGGAACTTTTAGGGGGTTTGGGGGGGGCATTTATGGCTTTTGGGGGGAATTCCAGAGGGTTTGTGTGGAATTCCAGGGGTTTGGGGGATTTTTAGGGGAATTTTAGGGGTTCTATGTGAATTTTTAGTGTTTGGGGGGAATTCCAGTGGTTTTGGAGGAATTTTGGGGAATTTGGGGCATTACCAGTGATCCTGCTCAGCTCCTCCTGCTGCGACTGGATGTGAGCGAGTGTCTCCCAGGCTGGGAACGGGAGAGCCCAGTATGAACCAGTATAGACCAGTATGGACCAGTATGAACCAGTGTAACCCAGTATAGCCCAGTATAGCCCAGTGTAACCCAGTATAGACCAGTATAGCCCAGTATAGCCCAGTGTAACCCAGTATAGCCCAGTGTAACCCAGTCCCCCCAGTCCCCTCCCAGTTTATCCCAGTCTCTCCCAGTCCCCCCAGTCGCTCCCAGTCTCCCCAGTCCGTACCCTCAGTCCAGTCTCCGGAGTTTCTCTCCCGCAGCAGCTGCAGCTCCTCCCTCATCTCCTGCTCTGGAAGGAAAATCCAAAAAAATCCTTCTGGATCCCAGAATTCCCAAAAAAACCCCCGTGGATCCCAGAATTCCCAAAAAAATCCCAATGGATCCACCCGGAACTCCTGGGAAATCCCAATGGATCCCAGAAGATCCTGGAAAGTTCCTGTGGATCCACTCGGAATTCTCAGAAAAACTTTGTGGATGCCAGAAAATCACAGAAATTCCCTGTGGATCCACCCAGGATTCCCAGAAAATCCCGGGGGTTTCCCATTTTTATGGAAATTTCCCCCTTTTATGGTGCATTTTGCCCTTTTTGGGGCCTTTTTCCCTCCTTTCTTGGTGCATTTCCTCCTTTTTCAGGTATTCCCCTCTTTTTTTTTTTTTTTTTTCTTTTTTTCTTTTTTTCTTTTTTTCATTTTCCTCCCTTTTTTTAGTACATTTTCCCTTTTTTTGGCTGTTTTCTTGATTTTGGGAGGGGAATTTCCCCCTTTTTTCCCCATTTCCCCATTTCTCCATTTTTCCATTTTCCCATTTTCCTATTTTCCCATTTTTTGCCCCATTTTCCCTTTCCCCCCCTTTTTCTTGCCCCATTTCCCATTTTCCCCCATTTTCCCATTTTGTCCCCATTTCCCCCCCTTTTTTCCCATTTTCCCATTTTTTTCCATATATTCCCATTTTTTGCCCTATTTTCCCATTTTTTCCCATTTCCCCCCTTTTGTTGCCCCATATTCCCTTTTCCCCCCATTTTCGCATTTTCCCCCATATTCCCAATTTTTTCCCCATTTTCCCGTTTTTTCCCTCATTTTCTCATTTTTTTCCAATCTTCCCATTTTTTGCCCAATTTTCCCCTTTTTTTGCCCCATTTTCCCTTCTCCCCCCATTTTTCCCCCCATTTCCCCCATTTCCCCATTCCCCATTTCCCCATTTCCCAACTTTTCCCCCCATTTCCATATTTTTCCCCATTTCCCATTTTCTCCCCATTCCCCATTTCATCATTCCCCATTTCCCATTTCCCCCATTTCCCATTTCCCCCATTTCCCCATTTCCCCATTTCCCCCATTTCCCCCATTTCCCATTCCCCCATTTCCCCATTTCCCCATTTTCCCATTTCCCCCATCCCCCATTTCCCCATTTCCCCCATTTCCCATTTCCCCCATTTCTCCATTTCCCCATTTTCCCATTTCCCCCATCCCCCATTTCTCCATTTCCCCATTTCCCATTTCCCCCATCCCCCATTTCCCATTTCCCCCATTTCCCCCATTTCCCATTTCCCCATTTCCCCATTTCCCCATTTCCCCATTTCTCCATTTCCCCATTTCCCCCATTTCCCCCATTTCCCATTTCCCCATTCCCCATTTCCCATTTCCCCCATTCCCCATTTCCCCATTTCCCCATTCCCCATTTCCCATTTCCCCCATTTCTCCATTTCCCATTCCCCATTTCCCCATTTCCCATTCCCCCATTTCCCATTCCCCCATTTCCCATTCCCTCATTTCCCATTCCCCATTTCCCCATTTCCCCATTCCCCATTCCCCCATTCCCCCATTTCCCCATTTCCCCCATTTCCCCATTCCCCATTTCCCCATTTCCCCATTCCCCATTCCCCCATTCCCCCATTTCCCCCATTTCCCCATTTCCCCAGTTTCCCCATTTCCCCATTTCCCATTCCCCATTCCCCATTTCCCCCATTCCCCCATTTCCCCAATTTCCCCATTTCCCCCATTTCCCCCCATTTTCCCCCCATTGCCCTATTTTTCCCCATTTCCCCGGGGTTTTTTTTTGCCCCATTTTCCCTTTTTTCCCCCCATTTTTTCCGCCCAGTTTTTTCCCCCCATTTTTTCAGCTCAGTTTTTTCCCCATTTTTTTCACGTATTTTCCTTCATTTTCCCTCCCATTTCCCCCCATTTCCCCCCATTTCCCCCATTTCCCCCCATTTCCCCCCATTTTCCCCCCGTTTTTTCCCCATTTCCCCCATTTTTTCCCCATTTTTTCCCCACTCACGCTCCCGCAGTGTGACGATGTGCAGGGTGGCCCAGAGGACTCCGCTGAGCAGCAGCAGGAGCAGCACCAGGGGCAGGACCCACCGCGGGGCCCCAGATTTGGGCTTCGACCCCCCAAATTCCCCAAATTCCCCGATTTTCCTCTCGGGATCCACCAGAGGCCTCCGGGGGGAGGGAACAGAACCCCGGGAGAGGCTCGGGGGCTCCTCCAGGACATGGACTGTGAAAAAATGGGGGAAAAAGAGAATTTTGGGAGATTTTTGGTGTCAAATCCTGATCCAAGGGAAAAAAATGGAATTTTTGGAGAATTTTAGGGGATTTTGGGGTCAAATCCTGATCCAGGGGGAAAATAAAAAAACAAATTTCCCATTCCAAAAGTGAATTTAAATCCAAAATTTCCCATTCCTGACGTGGAATTAATCCCCAGAATTCCTATTCCAAAGCTGAATTTAAACCCCAAAACTCCCACATTTCCAGGTGAATTTAAACCCCAAAAATTTCCATTCCAAAGGTGAATTTAAACCCCAAAATTCCGACGCCGAGGCAAAATTAAACCCTGAATTTTCTGAGCTAAAATCCCTCAATTTCCCAGGAATTTGGGGCCGTTTTGGGGCCAAATCCCTATTTTTTGGCTCCAAATCCCCATTTTTGGGCTCCAAATCCCATGTTTTGGCTCCACCTCTCCGGGGCGGGGCGGCTCCGGCCACTGGAATCCGCTGCAGTTCTGCCATGGGCACGTTCTCGGGCTGGAAATGAGGGAAAATGGGAAAATTTGGGATTTTGGGTGGACTGGGAATCCTGGATTCTTTGAAAAGCATCAAAAAAAATCGCAATTCCCCAGAGATTTTCCCATTTTTTTAATGAATTTTAAATGGATTTTCTTGATTTTCATCACTTCCCTCCCAGAGCCGAGTTATCCCCTTTTTCTGTTTGGAAATTCTCAGATTTTTTCCAGGTTTTCCCGCAGCCCCAAAATTGGTATTTTTTAATATGAACCAATTCAGTTCCCAAAATCCCGATGATCCCAATGATCCCAATGATCCCAATGATCTGAAAAATCCCAAAAATCCAAATAATCCCAATGACCCAAATGATCCCAATGACACTGTCAACAAATCCCAATGATCCCAATAATCCCCAAAATCCCGATGATCCCAATGATCTCAGTGATCCCAATAATCCCAACAAGCCCATGACCCCAATGATTCCATTGATCCAAGTAATCCCAAAAATCCCAATGATCCTAAAAATTCAAATAATCCTAATGATCTCAACAACCCTAAAAATCACAAATTATTCCAACGACCCCAAAAATCCCAATGAACCCATTGATCCCAACAATCCCAATGACCCCATTGATCCAAATAATCCCAATCATCCCATTAATTCCAATGATCCAAATAATCCCCAAAATCCAAATGATCCAAATGATCCCAATGGTCCCAATGATCCCAAAAATCCCAATAAACCCAATGGTCTCGATGATCCCAACAACCCCAGAGATCCCAATGAGCCCAAAAATCCTGATGATCTCAAAACCCCCAACAATCCTGATGATCTCAATGATCCCAAAAATCCCAACAATCCCATCGATCCCAATGATCTCAATGATCCCAACGACCCCAATGATCTCAATGACCCCAATGATCCCAATGACCCCAATGACCCCAATGACCCCAATGACCCCAATGACCCCAATGATCCCAAAAATCCCAATGATCCCAAAGCTCCCAACAATCCTGATGACCCAAATGATCCAAAAATCCCAACAATCCCATCGATCCCAATGATCTCAATGATTCAAACGACCCCAATGACCCCAATGACCCCAGTGACCCCAATGATCCCAAAGATCCCAATGATCCCAATGACTCAAGTGATCCCAACGATCCCAACAACCCCAGAGATCCCAAAGATCCCAGTGATCCCAATGACTCCAATGACCCCATTGATCCCATTGATCCCAATGATCCCAATGACCCCCAATGACCCCAATGATCGAAATAACCCCAATGATCCCGACAATCCCAATCATCCCATTGATTCCAATGATCCAAATAATCCCCAAAATCCAAATGATCCCAATGATCCCAACGGTCCCAATGATCCCAAATAATCCCAGTGATCCCAATGACCCCAACAACCCCAATGATCCTAAAGTGCCAAACAATCCCGATGATCTCAATGATCCCAATGACCCCAATGATCCAAATAATCCCAATGATCTCAACAATCCCAACCAATTCCAATCAACCCCAATGACCCCAATGATCCAAATAATCCAAACAATCCCAATGACCCCAGTGACCCCAATGATCCCAAAAATCCCATTGATCCCAATGATCCCAATGACCCCAATGACCCCAATGATGCCAAAAAATCCCAATGACCCCATTGATCTCAACAATCCCAATAATCCCAACGATCCCAACCAATCCCAGTGAGCTCTATGACCCCAATGATCCAAATAATCCCAACGATCGCAAAAATCCCAATGACCCAAATGATCCAAATAATCCCAACAACCCCAACGACCCAAACGATCCTAAAGATCCCAATGATCCAAATAATCCCCAAAATTCCAATTGATCCCAACGACCCCAATGACCCCATTGATCTCAATGACCTCACTGATCCCAAAAATCCCAAAAATCCCAACAATCCCAATGACCCAAATGACCCAAATTACCCCAATGACCCCAACAATCCCAATAATCCCAACGATTCCAACAACCCCATTGATCCCAATGACCCCAATGACCCCAATGACCCCACTGATCCCAATGATCCCAAAAATCCCAATGACCCCAAAAATCCCAATAAACCCAATGGTCTCGATGATCCCAACAACCCCAGAGATCCCAATGAGCCCCAAAATCCCGATGATCCCATTGATCCCAATGATTTCCATGATCCCAACGACCCCAATGATCCCAATGATCCCAATGATCCCAAAAATCCCAATGAACCCAATGATCCCAAAAATCCTGATGATCTCAATGATTCCAAAAATCCCAACGATCCCAATGATCCCAACGACTCCAATGATCCAAATGAACCCAATGATGCCAATGACCCCAATGATCCCAACGATCCCAATGAACCCAATGACCCCAAAAGTCCCAATGACCCCAAAAATCCCAATGAACCCAATGATCTCAATGACCCCAATGATCCCAAAAATCCTGATCTCAATGATTCCAAAAATCCCAACGATCTCAATGATCCCAATGACCCCAATGATGCCAATGACCCCAATGACCCCAACAATCTCAATGATCCCAAAAACCCCAGAGATCCCAATGAGCCCAAAAATCCCGATGATCCCAAAACCCCCAACAATCCTGATGATCTCAATGATCCCAAAAATCCCAACAATCCCATCGATCCCAATGATCTCAATGATCCCAACGACCCCAATGATCTCAATGACCCCAATGACCCCAATGAACCCAATGATCCCAATGATCCCAAAAATCCTGATGATCTCAATGATTCCAAAAATCCCAATGATTCCAATGATCCCAATGACCCCAATGACCCCAACGATCCCAATGAACCCAATGATCCCAAAATCCCAAAGACCCCCAAAATCCCAAAGACCCCAAAAATCCCAAAGACCCCAATGTTCCCAACCACTGCAACAATTTCTGGGGGGGCTTTTGAGGTTTTTCTGATTTTCTTTTCAGGGGGATTTTCAGTGATTTTTGGTGGGATTTAAGGGGTTTTCTATGGGGTTTTTTGGAGATTTTTTTTGAGGTTTTTTGGGGTTTTGGGGGGGTTTGGGGTGTTTGAGGTTTTTTGATTTTTTGGTGGGGATTTTTCTGATTTTTTCAGTGATTTTTTTGTGTTTTTTAAAAGCTTTCTGAGTTTTTTGTTGGCTTTTTGGTGGGTTTTGGAGGGTTGTTTGTGTTTTCGTGGGGTTTTTTTTTGTGATTTTTTTTATGATTCTTTGGGGGTTATTTGGGGCGTTTTGGTGATTTTTTGTTTGTTTGTTTTGTCTGATTTTTGAGGGGTTTTGTTTGGTTTATTTTCTTGGTTTTTGTTGGCTTTTTTGGGGGGTGGGGGTTGTTTTGGGAGTTTTTTGGGGTGATGTTTTTGGATGTTCTTTGGTTTGTTTTATTGATTTTTGTTGGGGTATTTTTGGGTGGGGGGGTTGTTTTGGGTTTTTTTATGGGTGATTTTTTAGAATTTTTTCATCCCTTTGATTGGCACCCAACCCCCAGTGGTTCCCCCATCCCCTCCCCCTCCACCCCCAAAATTCCCCCAATTTTATCCCCAAATTCCCAATTTTAACCCCCCGAACTCCACCTCCCCCCGAGGCCTCTCCCACCAAAACAAGAATTGGCCAATTTCCATTTTCCCCCCAAATTTCTCTTTATCTCCCTCCCCCTCCCTTATCTCCCCCTGCAGCTGCTCCCCTCCCCCCTCTCCGCCCTAAAAATAAATTATTTTCTTCTTCGAATTTCGAATATTTCCCCATCAACAACTTTTAACCCTTTTCTCCTCATTTTTCTCCCCAAAACAACAAAATTAAAGGACCCAAAAGCACCAAAATCCTTCTCCCATCAAAAGGGAATTCTCAAAATTCAAAATATTTCAGATTCTGCCATTTCACCCCATTTTTCTTCCCGATGTTGGGTGGGAGAAATCTTTGAAGTCTGAGATTCCAATTTTGAGGATTTTTCCCCAAATTTTAATATTAGGCCCTCACTAATTAAAATCTTTAATTTACTTTGAAATTACTGTTTATAAAATTATTACTTAATTAAATTAACATTTGATTAAATTAATACTGAATGAAATTATATTTAATCCAAATAATAGCTAATCAAAAGAATATTTAATGAAGTTAATACTTAATTAAATTATTATGTAATAGTTAATTATTTTATTTAATTAATTCTCCCTTGCTGCTCCAACAGGGGTCCAATTCTCCTCCAATGTTTCAATATTCATCCAAAGGGTGATTTAAAAAAAAAAAAAAAAGTTTCCAAATCCCAAAATCAGCCCAAAACCAAGATTGAAAATGCCAAAATAATTTTGTTCTAAAAGACCAAAAAATGAGCTTCTAAAATGACAAAGTTTCAAAGTAATGCAGTTCCAAAATACCAAAAAAATAACCCCAAAATCCCCAAATATTTTTGATCCAAAAGACTAAAAAAATATTCTGAACATGGAAAATAACACAGGTCCAAAAGATGAAACACCCAAATTCCAAAGGACCAGAAAATGAGGTTTGAAAATCCCCAAACAGCCCCAAACAACCCCAAAACAACCTCGAAAAGCCCCAAAATGGCCCCGTTTGAAACTCTACAAAACCTTGTTCCAAAATAAGCCAAATTCCAAATGATACAAAACCTCAAATCTCCAAAAATTTGGTTCCAAAATCTCCAAAAAACTCCATTTCAAAATCCCCCCCAAATGCCCAAACCCTGAATTTTTAAATCCCAAAATCTCCCCGTTTCAAGTGGCCTGAAAACCGAATTTCAAAATACCCCAAAACCCCAAAAGAACCCCAGACAAAAATCCCAAAATATCCTCTTTCCAAAATACCAAAAAAATAAATTCCCAAATAGCAGAAAACCGCGGTCCAGAATCCCAAAATAACCCTTGTCAAAAGTCCCAAAATATCCTCATTTATAAAATACCTAAAAAACCCCAAAATACCCAAACCCCACAGTCCAAAATCCCCAAATATCCCAGTTCTGAAATATCCAAAATCCAAATTTCCAAATCCCTCAAAAAAAATCCAATTTCAAAATCCCCAAAAGAGCCGCGTTCACCACAAACCCGAGGCCAAAAATGTCAAAATATTCTTGTTTCGAAATACCAAAAAGCCCAAAAAATACCCCAAAAAATACCCCGTGGCTCAAAATCCCCAAATCTTCCAGGTCTGAAATATCCAAAAACCAAATTCCCAAATCCCCCAAAATCTCCCCGTTCCAAACGACCCCAAAACCAAAGTTAGAAATACCCAAAACCCAACGGTTCAAAATCCTAAAATAACCCTGGAGGAAAATCCCAAAATATCCCCGTTTTGAAATACAAAAAACCCCCTGAAAAATACCCAGAAACCACAGCCCAAAATCCCATAACAACCTCAGAGAAAAATCCCAAAATATCCCCAGTTCAAAATACCAAAAAAACCCCAAAATACCCAAAAGCCGCGGTTCAAAATCCCAAAATAACCCTGGAGAAAAATCCCAAATTAATCTTGTTTCAAAATGTCAAAAGCCCCCAAAATACCCTCAAAATAACCCAAAACTGCGGCCCCAAATCCCCAAATATAAAAAGTTCCGAAATATCAGAAAATTGAATTCTCGAATGCCAAAATAACCCCAAACAAAAATCCCCAAAGAGCCGCGTTCACCACAAACCCGAGGCCAAAAATGTCAAAATATCCTCGGTTCAAAATACCAAAAAACCTCAAAACTGAAACCCAAAAATACCCGAAAACCGTGGTCCAAAATCCCAAATTAACCTCATTACAAAATATCAAAAAAACCCAAAAATACTCGAAACCCGCGGCCCAAAATCCCAAAATAACCACGGATAAAAGTCCCCAAAATATCCCCGTTTCAAAACAGAAAAAAAACCCCAAAACCCCAAAAATTCCCAAAAAACGGGGTCCAAATTCGCCAAAAATCCCAATTCTAAAATATCCAAAACCCAAATTCCCAAATCCCCTAAAACTGGGTTCCAAAATTCCCAATTTCCCCCAAAACTGAGCTGGAAAATCCCAAAATGTCGCAGCTTCAGAATGCCAAAAACCCTCCAAATATCAAAAAACCAAATCCCAAAATCCCAGAAATCCCAAAATCGCCTCGTTTCCAAATACCATGGGAAAAAAAATCCCCCAAAAATCCCAAAACCCCCCCAAAATACCTGAAATCTGAATTTCCCCAAATGCCCAAGTTTCAAAAATTCCGAATTCCAAAATTCCCAATTCCAAAATCCCAAATTCCAAATTCTCAAATTCCAAAGTATTGAATTCCAAAATCCTAAAATTCTAAATTCTGAAGTCTCGAATCCCAGAATTCTGAATCCCAAATGTCCCAAAAAATCCCAAATTTTGGGATAAATTGCCCCAAACGGGGTCTCACCTTTATCGCCAAAGAAATTTGGGAATTTGGGGGTTTTCTCCAGAAAAAAATTCCAGAAATTTCCTCGAGAGCTTCGGAGCCGCTGCGCTCGAGGTCGAGTCCGAAATAAACCCAAAATTGGCCAAAAATGGAAGTTTTTCACCAAAATTTGGGATCTGGGGAATTCCTTATCAGCCCCGGCCAGGCCTGGGGTGGGCGGGGCCAACCCTCCCCTCATGAATATTCATGAAATCCCAAAAACCCCAAAATTTCCCCCAAAAATCCACTCCCCGTGGGAATTCCGCTCATCCCGGGTGGGTTTTTCTGGAATTTTCCCCGATTCTGGGAGGGATTTTCCTGGAATTTTGGGGCGGCCCTGAAATAACGGAAATTGGGTTGTTTGGCCCCAAAAAAACCCCCAAAATTTTGGAGGTTCCTTATCTGAGGCCGCAGGATCTGATAAGGCTGAGCCACAACCGACACAGCGGGATCGGCTGGGCTTCGGGATTCGGGATTGGGGATAATGGGAAAAATGGGATTAATGGGATTAATGGGAATAATGGGATTGGGGTAATGGGAAAAACAGGATTGGGAATAATGGGAATAATGGGATTGGAGTAATGGGATAATGGGATTAATGGGAATAATGGGATTGGGGTAATGGGATAATGGGAATAATGGGATTGGGGTAATGGGATAATGGGATTGGGGTAATGGGAAAAATAGGATTGGGAATAGTGGGAATAATGGGAATAATGGGAATAATGGGTTTGGGGTAATGGGATTGGGGTAATGGGAAAAACAGGATTGGGAATAATGGGAATAATGGAATTGGGGTAATAGGATAATGGGAATAATGGGATTGGAATAATGGGAATAATGGGATTGGGGTAATGGCGTAATGGGATTGGGGATAATGGGATTGAGATAATGGGATTGGGAAATTCAGGATGATGGGAATAATGGGATTGGAATAATGAGATAATGGGAATAATGAGATTGGGAAATTGGGAATAATGGGATTAATGGGATTGGGGTAATGGGATGGGAAAAATAGGATTTGGAATTATGGGATAATGGGAATAATGGGATTGGGGTAATGGGATTTGGATAATGGAATAATGACATTAATGGGATTGGGATAATGGGAAAAATAGGATTGGGAATAATGGGATTGGGGTAATGGGGTAATGGGATTGGGGATAATGGGAAAAATAGGATTGGGAATAATGGGAATAATGGGATTAATGGGGTTGGGGTAATGGGATTGGGAAATTGGGAATAATGGGATTGGGAAATTGGGGATAATGGGAATAATGGGATTGGGGTAATGGGATTGGGAAATTGGAAATAAGGGGATAAGGGGATTGGGAGTGATGGGAAATTGGGGATAATGGGAATAATGGGATTGGGGTAATGGGATTGGGAAATTGGAAATAAGGGGATAATGGGATTGGGAGTGATGGGAAATTGGGAATGATGGGATTGGGAAATTGGGGATAATGGGAATTGGGATAATGGGATTGGAAATAATGGGACTGGGATAATGGGGTAATGGGATAATGGGAATAATGGGATTGGGAAATTCGGGGGTAATGGGATTAATGGGATTGGGATAAACAGATAACGGGAATAATGGGATTGGGATAATAGGATTAGATAATAGAAATCATGGGATTGGGGTAATGGGATAATGGGACAATGGGGTAACGGGAAATTGGGAAGAATGGGAATAATGGGAAATTTGAGGCAATGGGAATAATGGGATTGGGACAATGGGAACAATGGGCTAATGGGAAATTTGGGAAGAATGGGATTTGGGTAATGGGATTGGGAAATTCAGGGTGATGGGAATAAAGGGATTGGGATAATGAGATAATGGGAATAATGAGATTGGGAAATTGGGGATAATGGGATTGATGGGATTGGGGTAATGGGATAATGGGATAATGGGACAATGGGGTAACGGGAAATTGGGAAGAATGGGAATAATGGGAAATTTGAGGCAATGGGAATAATGGGAATAATGGGATTGGGACAATGGGAATAATAGGATAATGTGAAATTTGGGAATAATGGGATTGGGGTAATGGGATTGGGAAATTGGAGATGGAGGGAATAATGGGAATAATGAGATGATGGGAATAATGGGATTGGGAAATTGGGAATAATGAGAATAATGGGATTGGGGTAATGGGATTAATGGAATAATGGGAATAATGGGAATAATGGGAATAATGGGATTGTGATAATGGGATTGGGTTTTTGGATTTGGGATAACAGAAATGGGATAATAGGATAATGGGATAATGGGAATTCTCTGAAATTTGGGAATTTTTTTAGCTGAAATTCCGGGATTTTGTGAAGTTTTGAGGGGCTGACGAGGCTCTGGATGGGTTGAGATTTTTGGGGTAAGAAATGCCCAAATTGGTTCATGTTCACAAATCTCCATTTTATTGGGGGGGACGTGGGGGTTGGGTGGGAGAAGGAGCAGATTTGGGTTGTTTTTTTTTTTGTTTGTTTGTGGTTTTTTTGAGGTTTTTTGGGCTATTTTGGGTGGATTTGGGGTTTTTTTAGAGGATTTTGGGTTATTTGGGGTAGATATGGGGAGTTTTGGGTTCTTTTGGGTGGATTGGGGTTTTTTTTGGAGATTTTTTTGGTTATTTTGAGTGGATTTGGGATTGGTTTAGGTCGATTTGGAGTTTTTTTTGCGGATTTTGGGATTTTTGAAGGGCAGTTTGGTAATTTTGGGTGGATTTGGCTTTTTTGGAGGGATTTTAGGGTGCTTAGGGTAATTTTGGGGGGGTTTGGACATTTTGGAGGGTTTTTTTAGGATCTTGGGATTATTGGGGGGGGATTTGAAGTTGTTTTGGAGGAATTTGGGGTAATTTGGGGGAGATTTGGGGGGTTTGGGGGGATTTGGGGTAATTTTGGATGGTTTTGGGTTCTTTTGGGGGGATTTGGGGTTCTTTGGGGATTTTGGGTTTCTTTGGGGGGATTTGAGATAATTTGGGGGACATTTGGGGTTTTTTGATGGTTTGGGATAATTTGGGGTCATTTTAGGGGGCTTGGGGTCATTTTAGGGGGATTTGGGGTAATTTCGGGGGGAATTTGGGGTTTTTGGAGGTTGTGGGGTCATTTTTGGGAGATTTGGGGTAATTTTGGAAGTTTTGAGATTATTTTGGGGGGATTTGGGATAATTTTGGGGGGATTTGGGGTTATTTTGAAGGGATTTGAGGTAATTTGGGGGACATTTGGGGTTTTTTGATGGTTTGGGATAATCTGGGGTCGTTTTAGGGGGGTTTGGGGTCATTTCAGGGGGGATTTGAGGGTTTTGGAAGTTGTGGGGTTTTTGGGGAGGGATTTGGGGTAATTTTGGGGGGATTTGGGGTTTTTTGGGGACATTTGGAGTTTTTTTGATGGTTTGGGATAATTTGGGGTCATTTCGGGGGGATTTGGGCTTTCTGGAGGTTGTGGGGTTATTTTGGATGGTTTGGGGCTCTTTTGGGGGATTTTTGGTTTTTTGAGGTTCTGGGGTCGTTTTGGGGGGATTTGGGGGAACTTCTGGTGCTTTGGGGTTATTCGGGGTTATTTGGGGGCGATTTGGGGTAACTTGGGAAGAATTTGGGGGATATTTGGGGTTTTTTTAGGTTTTGGGGTTATTTTGGGTTGTTTGGGGTTATTTGGGGGAGATTTGGGGAAATTCAGGGTCATTTCATCTCCTTCAGGCGCAAAACCCGCCGTCGTTTCTCCAACTTCTCCCCAGCTCCAAAAAATCCCGAGAAAAATTATAAAAAATCCATTTTTTTTTAACAAATCCAGAATTGGGTGAGAAATGGTGAATTCAATGAGATTGAATGGGTTATTTGGGGTTATTTGGGATAATTTGGGGAAATTCGGGGTCGTTTCATCTCCTTCAGGCGCAAAATCCTCCGTCGCTTTTCCGGCTTCTCCCAACTCCAAAAACTCCAAAAAAAATTATAAAAAATCCATTTTATTTTACCAAACCCAGAATTGGGTGAGAAATGGGAATTTAACAAGATTGAATGGGTTATTTGGGGTCATTTAGGGGAAATTCGGGGTCGTTTCATCTCCTTGAGGCACAAAATCCTCCGTCGCTTTTCCGGCTTTTCCGCAACTCCAAAAATTCCAAAAAAACTCATAAAAAATCGATTTTTTTTTAATAAACCCAGAATTGGGTGAGAAAAGGGAATTCAACGAGCTTGAATGGGATATTTGGGGTTATTTGGGATAATTTGGGGAAATTCGGGGTCGTTTCATCTCCTTGAGGCACAAAATCCTCCGTCGCTTTTCCGGCTTTTCCCGAGCTCCAAAAACTCAAAAAAAAATTATAAAAAAATCCATTTTATTTTACCAAACCCAGAATTGGGTGAGAAAAGATGAATTTAATGACATTGAATGGGTTATTTGGGGTTATTTGGGGAAATTTGGGGAAATTCGGGGTCGTTTCATCTCCTTGAGGCACAAAATCCTCCATCGCTTTTCCGGCTTTTCCGCAACTCCAAAAATTCCAAAAAAACTCATAAAAAATCGATTTTTTTTTTAATAAACCCAGAATTGGGTGAGAAAAGGGAATTCAACGAGATTGAATGGGATATTTGGGGTTATTTGGGGTAATTTAGGGGAAATTCAGGGTCATTTTGTCTCCTTCAGGGGCAAAATCCTCCATCGCACCTCTGGCTTTTCCCCAGCTCCAAAAACTCAAAAAAAAAATTATAAAAAAATCCATTTTTTTTTTACCAAACCCAGAATTGGGTGAGAAAAGGTGAATTTAACGACATTGAATGGGTTATTTGGGGTAATTTGGGGAAATTCGGGGTCGTTTCATCTCCTTCAGGCGCAAAATCCTCCGTCGCTTTTCCAGCTTTTCCGCAACTCCAAAAATTCAAAAAAAAAAAATTAAAAAATCCATTTTTTTTACCAAACCCAGAATTGGGTGAGAAATGGGAATTTAACAAGATTGAATGGGTTATTTGGGAGAGATTTGGGGTCATTTAGGGGAAAATTTGGATTATTTTATCTCCTTGAGGCACAAAATCCTCTGTCGCTTTTCCGGCTTTTCCGCGACTCCAAAAACTCCAAAAAAAAATCATAAAAAATCCATTTTTTTTTTAATAAAGGCAGAGTTTGGGATGGAAACTGTGCATTAGCATTCGGCGGGTCTCTCGCAGATCCAGGGCAGGGCGCGGGCGCAGTCCTGGCGCTCCCAGCGGCCCCGCGGGCTCAGGGCCCCGCACTCCTCCCGGCCCCGCGGCCGCTCCGCGCCCCAAACGTCCCAAAACCTGCGGGGAAAACACACAAAAAACGCAAAAATAAATCCAGGAATTAAAACAACAACAAAAACCCCATTTTAAGGCCAAAAACGCGACCAAAATCTCATTTTTCTATCAAAAATCCCTTTTTTTGAAGCAAAAAAAGCTTCAAAATCTCATTTTTGAGGCCAAAAAAAACCCACTCCAAAATCTCATTTTTCTATCAAAACCCCTCAATTTTGAAGGAAAAAAAGGTCCAAAAATCTAATTTTTCTACCAAAAAAACCCCATTTTTGAGGCAAAAAGAGCTCCAAAAATCTCATTTTTTTTTCCCAAAAAAACCAAAAACATTTTGAGGCATAAAAAGCTCCCAAAATCTCGTTTTTCTACCAAAAAAAAAAAATTTTTTTTTGAGGCCAAAAAAAGCTCCAAAAATCTTGGGTTTTTACCAAAAAAACCTGGAGGTTTTTTTTTTTTTCTTTACTCAAAATCTGATTTTTAAAATGGAAATTCGGGATTTTTTTTATCCCCAAAATTGGGATTTTTTATCCCAATATCGGGAACTTTTTACCCCAAAATTGGGATTTTTTTTACTCCAAAACTGGGATTTTTATCCCAAAATTGGGATTTTTAATCTCAAAATCGGGATTTTTTACCCCAGAATTGGGATTTTGAAGCTCAAAACTGGGATTTTTTTACCCCAAAATTGAGAATTTTTTTAATCCCAAATCAGGATTTTTAACTCCCAATTTGGGATTTTGTTTCCCTGAAAATTGGAATTTTTAACCCTAAAATTGGAAATTTTTTTTACCCCAAAATCAGAATTTTAAACCCCAAAATTGGGATTTTTTTTTTACCTCAAAATCAGAATTTTTAACGCCAAAATTGAGAAATTTTTTATCCTAAAATCGTGATTTTTAAATCCCAAAATCCGGGGATTTTTACCTCAAATTTGGGACTTTTTACCCCAAAATTGTGACTTTTTTACTCCAAAATTTGGATTTTTTTTACCCCAAAATTGAGATGTTTTTGCACCCAAAACTGGGATTTTTTTACCCCAAAATCGAGATTTTTTCACCCCCAAATAGGGATTATTTTACCCCAAAATCAGGACGTTTTTACCCCCAAATCAGAATTTTAAACCCCAAAATTGGGATTTTTTTCTACCTCAAAAGTGGAATTTTTTTTACGCTAAAATTGGGATTATTTTATCCCCAAAATTGGATTTTTTTAATCCAAAAAATGGGATTTTTGACTCCAAAACCTGAATTTTTTCCCCCAAAATTGGAATTTTTTTTAATCCCAAAACCAGGATCTTTTTACCACAAAAATGGATTTTTTTTTTGCCCCAAAATTGGAATTTTTAACCCCAAATTTGGGATATTTTTAACCTCAAAATCGGATTTTTTTTATCCCCAAAATTGGATATTTTTAATCCCAAAAATTGGTTCTTTTTACCCCCAAATTGGGATTTTTTTACCCCAAAATCAGATGTTTTTATCCCAAAAATTGGAATTCTTTTATCTCAAAAAATGGGATTTTTTTTTGCCCCAAAATCAGGATTTTTTAATCGCAAAATCTGAATTTTTTTCCCCCCCAAATTTGGATTTTTCCCCCAAATTGGATTTTTTTCCGCCAAATTTGGATTTTTCCCCCAAATTGGATTTTTTTTTCCCCCAAATTTGGAATTTTTAAATTCTAAAATTGGAATTTTTAAATCCCAAAACTTGGAATATTTTTAATCTGAAAAATGGGACATTTTTAACCCCAAAATTGGATTTTTTAATCCAAAAAAATGGGATTTTTGACTCCAAAACCTGATTTTTTTGCCCCAAAAATTCGGATTTTTTTTCCCAAAATCAGGATTTTTTTCCCTAAAACATGAATTTCCCCCAGAAATGTGAATTTTGTCCAAATAAAGTGAATTTTTACAGGTCCTTGGGCTCCTCCCCGGTGACCCAGCGCATGGTCCCGCCGTGTTCCGCCAGCCCGAGCCAGCGCGAGCCGTTCCCGTCCCGGTTCTGCACCAGGAACAGCTGCAAAAATCAAAATATTCATCAGTTCACAACAATTCCCAACATTTTCTGAATTCCAGAATTCACTGAAATTTTTCAGAATTCCCAAAATTTCGTAAATTCACAAAATCCCCCCAAAATTCTCCAAAATTCGAAAATTCCCTAAAATTTCCTAAATTTAAAAAAAAAAAATCTCCAAATTCTCAAAATTTCCAAAAATACCCCAAAAATTCCCCAAATGCCAAAATTCCCAAAAATAACCCAAAATTCCTCCAAATTCCCCCAAATTCCCAAATCCCCAAAATTCCCAAAATTCCCAAAAATACCCAAAAATTCTGCCAAAAATCCCCAAAATTCCCCAAATTACCCCAAATTTCCCCAAAATTCCCCAAAATTCCCCAAATTCTGCAAATTCCCCCCAAATCCCCAAAATTCCTGAAAAATTCTCCCAAATCTCCCCAAATTCCCCAAAATTCCCAAAATTCCCCAAAATTCTCAAAATTCCCAATAATACCCAAAATTCCCAAATTCCAAAAAAAACCCCCAAAATTCCCCAAAAACCCCAAAATTCCCCAGAATTCCCCAAAAATTTCCCCAAAAACCCAAAATTACAAAAAAAAAAAAATCCCCCTCAAATCCCCCAAATTCCCCAGAAATTCCCAAAATTCCCCCAATTCCCCAAATTCCAAAAAAATCCCCCCAAAATTCCCCCAAATCCCCAAAATTCCCCAAAATTCCCAAAGGTCCCAAAGCGAAATTCCCAAATTTTTGGAGAAAATTTGGAGTTTTTAGGGATTTTTAATTTAATTTTATTTTGATTTAAATCGCGATTTCTGGGGGTTTTGTTTTGGATTTGAACGAGGTTTCATGGGGGGTTTATTAATAATTAATAATTATTAATCTATGTTTAACAGTTAAATAATAATAATAATTAATAATTACTCATTTTTCAATAATCATTAATCAATTTGGTTCATGATTAATTAATCCAGCAATTAATGGGATTATTGATTAATTAATTGGGGGTTAATTTGGGCTTTGGGATTTTTGGGGTTTGGGATTTTTGGGACTTGGAGTTTGGGGTTTGGGATTTGGGATTTGGATTTTTGAGATTTGAGGTTTGGGGGATTTTGAGGATTTTTGGGATTTGGGATTTGGGATTTTTGGGATTTTTGAGATTTTTGGAATTTTGGGGATTTTGGGGATTTTTGAGATTTTTGAGATTTTGGGGGATTTTGGGGATTTTTGAGGTTTGGGATTTTTGGGATTTTTGGGGATTTTTGAGGTTTGGGATTTTTGGGATTTTTGGGATTTTTGAGATTTTTGGGATTTTTGGGAATTTGGGGATTTTTGGGGTTTGGGATTTGGGGTTTGGGATTGATTTGGCATTTGGGGTTCGGGTTTGCTTTGGGATTTTGGATTGATTTGGGGTTTGGGAATCAGGATTTGGGATTTGGGATTGATTTAAGACTCAAGAATTGGAATTCGGGATTGATTTGGGAATTTGGATTGATTTAGGATTTGGATTTGGGATTGATTTGGGATTCAGGATTGATGGGGGTTTGGGATTTTGGGTTTGGGGTTTGGGATTTGGAGTTTGGGATTCGGGATTGATTTAGGGTTCAGGAACTGAGATCGATTTGAGGTTTGGGATTGATTTGGGAATTGGGATTGATTTGGGATTCAGGATTCGGGATTGGTTTGGGATTTGAAATGGATTTGGGATTCAGGAATTTGGATTGATTTAAGACTTGGGATTTGGGGTTTGGGGTTTTTGGGGTTTGGGGTTTGGGGTCTGGGGATTTGGGATTGATTCGGGATTGGGGATTGTTTTGGGATTTGGGATTTTTGGGGTTTGGGATTTTGGGTTTGGGGTTTGGCGTTTGGGATTTGGGGTTTGTGATTCAGGGTTTGGGGTTTGGGATTTGAGATTGATTTGGGATTTGGGATAGATTTGGGATTCAGGAATTGGGGATTTGGGGTTGGTTTGGCCTTTGGGATTCTGGATTTGTGGTTTAGGATTTGGGATTTGGGACTGATTTGGGATTTGGGATTGATTGAGGATTTGGGAATGATTTGGGATTTGGGACTGATTTGGGATTTGGGATTTGGGATTTGGGATTTGGGACTGATGTAGGATTTGGGATTTGGACTTTGAGATTTGGGATTCAGGATTGATTTGGGATTCAGGAATTGGGATTGATTTGGGATTTTGAATTGCTTTGGGATTTGAGGTTGATTCAAGGTTTGGTATTTGGGGTTGATTCAGGATTTGGGATTGATGATTGATTTGGGATTGATTTGGGATTCGAGAATTGGGATTGATTTGGGATTTAGGATTGATTTGGGACTTGGGATTTGGGGATTCGGGACTGATTGAGGATTTGGGATTTGGGATTATTTGGGGTGGATTTGGGATTATTTTGGCTGACCTGCTCCTCCTGTGAACTGACCACGGCCAAGGCCACCCCCAGGTCATTTGGGATTTGGGGTTTGGGATTATTTGGGGTGGATTTGGGATTATTTTGACTGACCTGCTCCTCCTGTAAGGACACCGCGGCCAGGGCCGCCCCCAGGTCATTTGGGATTATTTGGGATTGGGATTATTTAGGATTATTTGGGGTGGGTTTGGGGTCACTAAGGACTGACCTGCTCCTCCTGTGAGCTGACCACGGCCAAGGCCGCCCCCAGGCCATTTGGGATTTGGGGTTTGGGATTATTTAGGATTATTTGGGGTGTATTTAGGATTATTTAGGATTATTCACCTGCTCCTCCTGAGAAGACACCACGGCCAGTTCGGCCCCCAGGTCATTTGGGGTTTGGGATTATTTAGGGTGGGTTTGGGATGGATTTGGGATGGATTTGGGATGGATTTAGGATTATTCACCTGCTCCTCCTGTGAGGACACCACGGCCAGTTCGGCCCCCAGGTCATTTGGGGTTTGGGATGGATTTGGGATGGATTTGGGATGGATTTGGGATGGATTTAGGATTATTCACCTGCTCCTCCTGTGAGGACACCACGGCCAGTTCGGCCCCCAGGTCATTTGGGGTTTGGGATGGATTTGGGATGGATTTGGGATGGATTTAGGATTATTCACCTGCTCCTCCTGTGAGGACACCACGGCCAGTTCGGCCCCCAGGTCGGCGCAGGCGCGGCGGGCGCTGCCCCAGCCCAGCCCCTCCCGGGAGAAGGAGAAGCAGCTGCTGCCCTGCGATTTCCAGCCCGGGGGGCAGCGCCGGGAGACCCCCAGGGAGCGGCACAGCAGCGCTGGGACACGGGAAAATGGGGATTAGACACGGGGAAAACACCACAAAACGGGGAAAATTATCCCCCAGAAAATACAGAGAAATGGGGGAAATCCCTGGGGAGAAAACACCAAAAAATGGGGAATTATACACAGGGAAATGGGGGAAATATCCCCCAGAAAATACAGAGAAATGGGGGAAATATCCAGGGGAAAAACCACCAAAACTGGGAAAAATTATCCTCCAGAAAATACAGAGAAATGGGGAAAATATCCCCAGGGAAAATAAAGGGAAATGGGAAATTATACACAGGGAAATGGGGAAAATATCCACCAGAAAATACAGAGAAATGGGGAAAATATCCAGGGAAAACCCCTCAAATCCCAGGGAAAATATGGGAAAAAACCCACCAAAATCCCAGGGAAAAACACCAAAACACGGGAAAATCCTGGGGAAAATTATCCCCCAGAAAATACAGAGAAATGGGGAATTATCCCCCAGGGAAATGGGGAATTATCCCCCGGGAAATGGGGAATTATCCCCCAGGGAAATGGGGAATTATCCCCTGGGAAATGGGGAAAATATCCCCAGGGAAAACCACCAAAAATGGGAAAATTATCCCCCAGAAAATACAGAAAAATGGGGGAATTATCCAGAGGAAAACCCACTAAAACCCAGGAAAATCCTGGGGAAAAACACCGAGAAAAACTCTCAAATCCCAGGGAAAATATGGGAAAAAAACCCCAAAAATCCCCAGGGAAAAACACCGAGAAACAAGAAAAATATCCCCAGAGAAAAACACAAAAAAAGGGGAAAATTCTGGGGAAAATATCCCCAGGGAAAACACCAAAAAAAGGGGAAAATCCTGGGGGAAAAAACACCAAAAAATGGGAAAATCCTGGGGAAAATATCCAGGGAAAAATACCGAGAAACAGGAAAAATTATCCCCCAGAAAATACAAAGAAATGGGGAAAATATCCCCAGAGGAAATCCAGAGAAATGGGGAAATCCCAAGGAAAATATGGAGAAATGGGAAAATATCCAGGGAAAACCTCGGAAATGGGAAAAAGTCCCCAAGAAATATGGAAAAAAATCCTCAAATCCCGGAAAAAAATATGGAAAAAAACCCAAAATCCCAGGGAAAACACCAAGAAATGGGAAAATCCCCAGGGGAAATCCAGAAAAAAAACCCAAATCCAGAGAAAATCCAGAAAAAAACTCCAAAATCTCAGGAAAAACATCAAGAAATGGGAAAATCCCCCATAAAAAAAAAAACAAGAAATGGGAAAATTTTGCCAGAAAACATCAAGAAATGGAAAAATCACCTGAAAACACCAAGAAATGGAAAAAATCCTCCAAAAAATGGGAAAAATCCCCCAGAAAACACCAAGAATTGGGAAAAATCCTCCAAAAAGTGGGAAAATCCCCAAAAAACACCAAGAAATGGGGAAAAAAATCCCAAAAAAACACCAATAAATGGGAAAATCCCCAGAAAACACCAAGAAATGGGAAAATCCCCCCAAAACCGGGAAAATCCCCCAGAAAACACCAAGAAATGGGAAAATGACCAAGAAAACACCAAGAAAATCCCCCCAAAATGAGAAAAAAACCCCAATTTTGTGTCTCACTGTTGAGTTCCTGCAGCTGCTGCTGGTGCTGGTGGATCCCGAACTGCAGCCGGGTCTGGTCCTGCTGGGCTGGGACACCAGTATGGACCAGTATAGACCAGTATGGACCAGTACGGACCAATATGGACCAGTATAGACCAGTATAGCCCAGTGTAACCCAGTATAGCCCAGTATAGCCCAGTATAGCCCAGTGTAGCCCAGTATAGCCCAGTATAGCCCAGTATAGCCCAGTGTAGCCCAGTATAGCCCAGTGTAACCCAGTATAGCCCAGTATAGCCCAGTATAGCCCAGTATAGCCCAGTATAGCCCAGTGTAGCCCAGTATAGCCCAGTGTAACCCAGTATAGCCCAGTATAGCCCAGTATAGCCCAGTATAGCCCAGTATAGCCCAGTGTAACCCAGTATAGCCCAGTATAGCCCAGTATAGCCCAGTATAGCCCAGTATAGCCCAGTGTAACCCAGTATAGCCCAGTATAGCCCAGTGTAACCCAGTATAGCCCAGTGTAACCCAGTATAGCCCAGTATAGCCCAGTGTAACCCAGTATAGCCCAGTATAGCCCAGTATAGCCCAGTATAGCCCAGTATAGCCCAGTATAGCCCAGTGTAACCCAGTATAGCCCAGTATAGCCCAGTGTAGCCCAGTATAGCCCAGTGTAACCCAGTATAGCCCAGTATAGCCCAGTATAGCCCAGTATAGCCCAGTATAGCCCAGTATAGCCCAGTGTAACCCAGTATAGCCCAGTATAGCCCAGTATAGCCCAGTATAGCCCAGTATAGCCCAGTATAGCCCAGTGTAACCCAGTATAGCCCAGTATAGCCCAGTATAGCCCAGTATAGCCCAGTATAGCCCAGTATAGCCCAGTGTAACCCAGTATAGCCCAGTATAGCCCAGTATAGCCCAGTATAACCCAGTATAGCCCAGTATAGCCCAGTCCAGCTCAGCGCTCCCAGTGAATCCCAGTTCTCCCAGTACACACCAGTACACACCAGTACACACCAGTACACACCAGTATAAACCAGTCCATCCCAGTTCCCTTTTCCGCCATTTTTCCCAGATTTTTCCCCTTATTTTTATCTCATTTTTATTCAATTTTTTATCCCATTTTATCCCATTTTTATCCCTTTTTTTCATTTTTTTCCCAGAATTCCCCAAATTAATCAATTATTTGTCTTTAATTAAAGATTCAGCCAATGCAATCCCATTTTTCCTGATTTTTCCTTAATTTTTATCCAATTTTTTCCATTTTTTCCCCAAAAAAATAAATTATTTGTCACTAATTAAAGATTCAATTCCCCTTTTCCCGGATTTTTCTCTGATTTTTATCCCATTTTTTTCCATTTTTCTCCAAATGTTACCCCCAAAAATCAGGAAAAATTCTGGATTTTTTCCCCTCAAATTTCCCCAAAAATCAGGAAAAATTCAGGATTTTTTCTCCCAAATTTTACCCCAAAAATCGGGAAAAAAAAATCAGGTTTTTTTTCCCTAAATTTTCCCAAAAAACCACAAAAAATTTGGGATTTTCCCCCCCAAATTTATCCCAAACCCAGGAAAAATTTGGGATTTTTTCCCCCAAATTTCATCCTAAAAAAAACCAGAAAAAAATTGGGATTTTTAAACCCAAATTTTACCCGAAAAACAGAAACAATTCAGGTTTTTTTTAACCCAAATTTTACCCACAAAAACCAGAAAAAATCAGGATTTTTTTTCCCCAAATTTTACCCCAAAACCAGAAAAAAATCGGGATTTTTTAAACCCAAATTTTACCCCAAAACCAGAAAAATTTTGGGATTTTTCCCCAAATTTTACTCCAAAAAACCAGAAAAATTCGGGATTTTTTAACCCAAATTTTACCTCCCAAAATCAGGAAAAATTCAGAATTTCCCCCCAAATTTTATACCAAAACCAGAAAAAAATCGGGAATTTTCCCCCCAAATTTTACCCCAAAAAACCAGAAAAATTCAGGTTTTTTCTCCAAATTTGACCCCAAAACCCACAAAAAATTCGGGATTTTCCCCACCAAATTTTCCCCTCAAAAATCAGGAAAAATTCAGGTTTTTCCCCAAATTTTTACCCAAAAAATGGAATTTTTTGGCCTTACCCGAATCCCAAAGCCCCGAGAGGTTCGACCTGAGCAGCTCCAGCTCCGCCCTCAGCTCCTGGTCTGGGGAGAAAAAATCAAATTTCTGGGAATTAAAACACAAAATTCCCTTTTTTAGACAAAATTAATCCCAAAATTCCCATTTTAGCTGGAATTAAACCCCAAAATTTCCCATTTTCAGACAGAATTTTCCCCAAAATTCCCATTTTTTTACACGGAATTAAACCCCAAAATTCCAAGTTTTATGGAATTCCCCCCAAATTTTCCCATTTTTGGACAGAATTCACCCCAAATTTCCCATTTTAAATTGACCCCCAAAATTCCCATTTTCCATGGATTTAATCCCCAAAATTCCCATTTTCCATGGATTTAATCCCCAAATTTCCCATTTTCAATGAACTCCGAATTTTCCCCATTTTTTAATGGAATTAACCCCAAATTCCCCATTTTGGGACAGAATAAATTCGAATTTTTCCATGTTTTGATAAAATTAACCCCCAAACTCCAAGTTTTACATGGATTTAACCCCAATTTTTCCCATTTTTATGGAATTAAACTCCAATTTTCCCATTTCATGTGACTTAACCCCAAATTTCCCATTTTTGCCGGATTTTTCCCCAAATCCCCGACTCACATTTGGCACAAATTTCCCACTTTGGGCTCAAATTAAACCCCAAAATTTCCATTTTTGGACGGAATAAACCCCCCAAATTCCCATTTTTACGTGGATTTAACCCCCAAATTTCCCATTTTTTATGGAATTCCCCCCAAATTTCCCATTTTTGGATGAAATTCTCCCCAAATTTCCCATTTTAAATGAACTTCACCCCCAAAATTCCCATTTTTGAACAGAATTCACCCCAAAATTCCTGTTTTTACCTGGATTGAACCCCCAAATTCCCCATTTTTACATGGAATTCACCCCAATTTTCCCTTTTTTTTTTTGCTGGATTTCTCCCCAAATTTCCCATTTTAAATTAATCCCCAAAATTTTCCATTTTCACATCGATTTGACCCCAAATTCCCCATTTTTACCGGATTTCACCCCACTTTTTCCCATTTCTGGACAGAATAACCCCCAAAATTCCCACTTTTTATGGAATTTCCCCCCAAATTTCCCATTTTTGGACAGACGAAACCCCAAATTTCCCATTTTTGGTCATAATTCATCCCCAAAATTCCCATTTTTCCATGGAATTAACCCCAAATTTTCCCATTTAACCCCAAATTTTCCCATTTTTACATCAATTTAACCCCAAAATTCCCATTTTTCCATGGATTTAACCCCAAATTTTCCCATTTTTTATGTATTTCACCCCCAAATTCCCGGTTTTAAATGAACCCCCAAAATTCCCATTTTCACATGGATTTAACCCCAAAATTTAAATGAACTTAACCCCCAAAATTCCCATTTTTTATGGTTTTAACCCCCAAATTTCCCATTTTTGGACAGAATTCTCCCATTTTAAATTAACCCCCAAAATTCCCATTTTTACATCAATTTGAGCCCAAAATTCCCATTTTTACATCAATTTAACCCCCAATTTTCCCGTTTTTTATGGAATCCACCCCAAAATTCCCATTTTCAGACAGAATTAACCCCCAAATTTCCCATTTTTGGTCATAATTCATCCCCAATTTCCCATTTTTCCATGGAATTAACCCCAAATTTTCCCATTTTTACATCAATTTAACCCCCAAATTTCCCATTTTTTAATATTTTTCCCCCAAACCCAACTCACATTTACTGACCCCCACGACGACAATCGCGGCCCAAATTCCCATTTTTTATGGTTTTCACCCCCAAATTTCCCATTTTTTAATATAATTCTCCCCAAAATTCCCATTTTTACATCAATTTGACCCCAAAATTCCCATTTTTCCATGGATTTCACCCCAAATTTTCCCATTTTTTATGGATTTCACCCCAAAATTCCCGGTTTTAAATTAACCCCCAAAATTCCCATTTTCACATGGATTTAACCCCAAATTTCCCATTTTTTATGGAATTCTCCCAAAATTCCCATTTTACATCAATTTAACCCCAAAATTCCCATTTTTCCATAAAATTAACCCCCAAATTTCCCATTTTTTATGGAATTAACTCCAAATTTTGCCATTTTTTATGGAATTTGCCCCAATTTTTCCCATTTTGGACAGAATTCCCCCCAAAATTCCCATTTTTACATTGATTTAACCCCAAAATTCCCATTTTTAAACAGAATTCACCCCAAATTTTCCTGTTTTTTGGATGGAATTCACCCCAAAATTCCCATTTGGAATTTAATCCCAAATTCCCCATTTTTTGATGAAATTAACCCCCAAAATTTCCATTTTTTTATGGTTTTCACCCCAAATTTCCCACTTTTTTGCCGTATTTCCCCCAAATTTAACATTTTCGATTAATTTAACCCCCAAAATTCCCATTTTTTATGAAAATCACCCCAATTTTTCTCATTTTTGGACAGAATTAACCCCCAAATTTCCCATTTTTAATGGATTTCCCCCCAAATTTCCCATTTTTTATATTTTCCCCCCAAAACCCAACTCACATTTATTGACCCCCAGGACGGCGATCGTGGCCCAAATTCCCATTTTTTGCCCAATTTCACCCCGAATTTCCCATTTTTTATATAATTCTCCCCAAAATTCCCATTTTTACATCAATTTAACCCCCAAAATTCCCATTTTTCCATGGATTTCACCCCAAATTTTCCCATTTTTTATGGAATCCGCCCCAAAATTCCCATTTTCAGACAGAATTAAATCCCAAATTTCCCATTTTTGGTCATAATTCATCCCCAAAATTCCCATTTTTCCATGGAATTAACCCCAAATTTTCCCATTTTTTATGTATTTCACCCCAAAATTCCTGGTTTTAAATGAACCCCCAAAATTCCGATTTTTTATGGTTTTAACCTCCAAATTTCCCATTTTTGGACAGAATTGTCCCATTTTAAAATCAACCCCCAAAATTCCCATTTTTACATCAATTTAACCCCCAAAATTCCCATTTTTACATCAATTTAACCCCCCAAAATTCCCATTTTTCCATGGATTTCACCCCAAATTTTCCCATTTTTTAATATATTTCCCCAAATTTTCCATTTTTTATATATTTCCCCCAAACCCAACTCACATTTATCGACGCCGATGACGACGATCGCGGCCCCTCCGAGGACACTCAGCACCAGCAGCGTCACCACCAGACAAATCCCAAATCTGGGGCCAAAATTCCGCGATTTTGGGTCAGAAATTCCCAATTTCGGGTCCAAATTCTCCAATTTTGGGTCCGAATTCTCCGATTTTGGGGTGAAATTCTCCAATTTTGGGTTTAAATCCTGCAAATCCTTGGGGGCCGGGGAGGAGCTGGGGGGACCCGCCAGGAGATAAACACCTGGATGGGGGAAAAAATGGGGAAAAAACTGGAATTTTGGGGGAAAAATGGGATTTTAGGGGGAAAAAATGGGATTTTGGGTGAATTTGGGGGAGTTTTGGGGGTTTTAGGGGAATTTTAGGGGATTTAAAGGGAATTTTAGGGGATTTTTTTAGGGATTTTTTAGGGGATTTAAAGGGAATTTTTGACCAGTTTGGGGAATTTGGGGGAATTTGGGGCCATTTTGGGGATTTTTTTGGGCCATTTTGGCCATTTTTGGGGTCATTTTGGGCCGGTTTTGGGTCATTTTGGGCCATTTTGGCCATTTTTGGGTCATTTGGGGCCGGTTTTGGGGTTTTTAGGGTCATTTTTGGGCCAATTTAGGTCATTTTGGGCCCTTTTGGGCCTTTCTGGGCATTTTTGGGCATTTTTTGGGTCATTTTTGGCCCATTTTTTAATCATTTTGGGCCATTTTTGGACATTTTTTGGTCATTTTTGGGCCGTTTTTTGGGGCATTTTTTTGAATTTTTCGGTTTTGGGTATTTTTTTGGTCATTTTGAGGGATTTTTGGGTCTTTTGGGGCCATTTTTGGGTCATTTTGGGGCTTTGGGGGATTTTTGGGTCATTGAGGAGATTTTTGGGGCATTTTGGGCCGGTTTTGGGCCATTTGGGGGGGATTTTTTGAGATTTTTGGGGCATTTTGGGCCGATTTTGGGTCATTTTTGCGGAATTTTTTTTTGGGTTTTTTTGGTCTTTTTTGGGCCGGTTTTGGGTCATTTTTTGGTCATTTTTGGAGATTTTTGGCCCATTTTTGGCCCATTTTCAGCCATTTTTGGGTCATTTTTGGGGGATTTTTTTGGGTCTCTTTGGGCCATTTTTGGACATTTTTGGACATTTTTTGGTCTTTTTGGGCCGTTTTTTGGGGCATTTTTGGGCCATTTTTTTGACATTTTTGGGTCGTTTTTGGGTCGTTTTTGGCCCTTTTGGGGGATTTTTTTTTGCGGGATTTTTGGGCTGGTTTTGGGTCGTTTTTGGCCATTTTTATGACATTTTGGGCCATTTTTGGGCGGATTTTTGGCCCATTTTTGGGCCTTTCTGGGCATTTTTGGGCCATTTTTGGACATTTTTTGGTCATTTTTGGGCCGTTTTTTGGGGTATTTTTGGGCCATTTTTTGGACATTTTTGGGTCATTTTGGGCCCTTTTGGGGGATTTTTTTTGCGGGATTTTTGGGCTGGTTTTGGGTCGTTTTTGTCCATTTTTATGACATTTTGGGCCATTTTTGGAGGTTTTTGGGCCATTTTTTTGTCTTTTTGGGCCATTTTTTGGGGCATTTTTGGGGCATTTTTGGGGCATTTTTGGTCCGTTTTTTGGGGCATTTTTGGGTCATTTTTGGGCCATTTTTTTGTCTTTTTGGGCCATTTTTTGGGGCATTTTTGGGGCATTTTTGGGTCATTTTTTGACATTTTTGGGCCATTTTTTGGTGCATTTTTGGGCCTTTTTCCGCCATTTTTGGGTCATTTTTGGGGGATTTTTTTGGGTCTCTTTGGGCCATTTTTGGGCCATTTTTGGGCCATTTTTTTGTCTTTTTGGGCCATTTTTTGGGGCATTTTTGGGGCATTTTTGGGGCATTTTTGGTCCATTTTTTGGGGCATTTTTGGGTCATTTTTTGACATTTTTGGGCCATTTTTTGGTGCATTTTTGGGCCTTTTTCCGCCATTTTTGGGTCATTTTTGGGAGATTTTTTTGGGTCTACTTGGGCCATTTTTGGGACATTTTTGGACCTTTTTTACATTTTTGGTCTGTTTTTTGGGCCATTTTTGGGTCGTTTTTGGGTCATTTTTGGCCCTTTTGGGGGATTTTTTTTGCGGGATTTTTGGGCTGGTTTTGGGTCGTTTTTGTCCATTTTTATGACATTTTGGGCCATTTTTGGAGGTTTTTGGGCCATTTTTGGACCATTTTCGGCCATTTTTGGGTCATTTTTGGGAGATTTTTTTGGGTCTCTTTGGGCCGGTTTTGGGCCGGTTTTGGGCCATTTTTGGGCCATTTTTTTGTCTTTTTGGGCCATTTTTTGGGCCATTTTTGGGCCATTTTTGGGCCATTTTTGGTCCGTTTTTTGGGGCATTTTTGGGTCATTTTTGGACATTTTTGGGCCGTTTTTTGGAGCATTTTTGGGCCTTTTTCCGCCATTTTTGGGTCATTTTTGGGGGATTTTTTTGGGTCTATTTAGGCCATTTTTGGGACATTTTTAGACATTTTTTGGACATTTTTGGGCCGATTTTTGGGCCATTTTTGGGCATTTTTGGGTCATTTTTGTGGGATTTTTTTGAGTGTCTTTGGGCCGGTTTTGGGCCATTTTTGGGCCATTTTTTGACATTTTTGGTCTGTTTTTTGGGGCATTTTTGGGCCGTTTTTTGGGTCATTTTTGGCCCTTTTGGGGGATTTTTTTTGCGGGATTTTTGGGCTGGTTTTGGGCCGTTTTTGGCCATTTTTATGACATTTTGGGCCATTTTTGGGGGGATTTTTGGGCCATTTTTGGACCATTTTCGGCCATTTTTGGGTCATTTTTGGGGGATTTTTTTGGGTCTCTTTGGGCCAGTTTTGGGCCATTTTTGGGCCATTTTTTTGTCTTTTTGGGCCATTTTTTGGGCCATTTTTGGGCCATTTTTGGGCCATTTTTGGTCCGTTTTTTGGGGCATTTTTGGGTCATTTTGGGAGGATTTTTTTGGGTCTATTTGGGCCATTTTTGGGACATTTTTTGACATTTTTTGGACATTTTTGGGCCATTTTTTGGGCCATTTTTGGGTCATTTTTGTGGGATTTTTTTGGGTGTCTTTGGGCCGGTTTTGGGCCATTTTTGGGCCATTTTTGGGCCATTTTTGGGCCATTTTTTGACATTTTTGGTCTGTTTTTTGGGCCATTTTTGGGTCGTTTTTGGGTCATTTTTGGCCCTTTTGGGGGATTTTTTTTGCGGGATTTTTGGGCTGGTTTTGGGTCGTTTTTGGCCATTTTTACGACATTTTGGGCCATTTTTTTGGGGATTTTTTTGGCCCATTTTTGGGCCTTTCTGGGCATTTTTGCGCCATTTTTGGACATTTTTTGGGTCATTTTTGGCCGTTTTGGGTCATTTTTGGGTAATTTTTGGGGGATTTTGGGTCATTTTTGGTCCTTTTTGGGGATTTTTGGGCCATTTTGAGTCATTTTTGGGCCATTTTGGGTCATTTTTGGGTCATTTTTGGTCCTTTTTGGGGATTTTTGGGCCATTTTGAGTCATTTTTGGGCCTTTCTGGGCATTTTTGGGTCATTTTTGGTCATTTTTGGGGATTTTTTTGGGATTTTGGGTCATTTTTGTGTATTTTGGCCCCACCTTTGGCCGGGGCCTCGTCGCCCCCCATGGAAACGTCGTCGTAATCGTCGTCGTCAAAACTCTCCGGGGAGGCTGAAATGGGGGAAAATATAAAAATATTGAAGAAAAATATTAAAAAATCAAAAAAAATCAGATTTTAGGAGAGTTGGGAAACGCAGAATTGTCAGGAAAAGTAAAAAAAAAAATCAAAAATTGCGGTTCTTTCTTTTTTTTTTTAAAAGGATTTTATTGAAATTTTTAATGGATTTTATTGATTTTTAATTGATTTTTAATTGATTTTTTTTTTGTAATGGATTTTATCGATTTTTTAAATGGATTTTATTGAACTTTTTTTACAGATTTTAAAGAATTTTAAAAATGATTTTATGGATTTTTTTTAAAATGGATCTTATGGAATTTTTAAATGGATTTTATTGAATTTTTTTAATAAAGAATTTTAAAAATTATTTTAGGGATTTTTTTTTAAAAATGGATTTTATGGATTTTTTTAAATGGATTTTTTTGAATTTTAAAATCAATTTAATGGAGTTGTTAAAAATTAATTTTATGGCATTTTAAAATTATTTAATAGATTTTTTAAATGAAATTTATTTAATTTTTAATGGATTTTATGGATTTTTCTCCCAGATTTTCCTGGGGTTTTTTTTTCTCATTTTTTAAAATGAATTTTATGGAATTTTTAAATGGATTTTTTTATTATTAATTTTTAAAAAGGATTTTATTGATTTTTTTTTGTATTGATTTTATTGAATTTTTTTAGATTTTTTTTTTAAATTTTTTAAAATAGATTTTATTGTATTTTTAATGAATTTTAAGGAATTTTAGAATTGGTTTTATGGAATTGTTAAATGGATTTAATTGATTTTTTTTAAAAAAATTATTTTACTGAATTTTTTAAATGGATTTTATCAATTTTTAATGGATTTTATTGAATTTTTAATAGATTTTATTGAATATTTTATGGTTTTTATTGAGTTTTTAAATGGATTTTATTAATTTTAAAATAGATTTTATGGATTTTTTTTTTTAAATTGAATATATTGAGATTTTTAATGGATTTTATTAAATTTTAAAGGGATTTTAATGAATTTTTAAGGGATTTTATGGAATTTTTAATTGGATTTAATTGATTTTTAAAAATTGATTTTATTGAATTTTTTATAGATTTTACTGATTTTTTTAAAAGGATTTTATTGATTTTTTTTTTTTTAAAAATCATTTTATTGAAATATTTATTGGATTTTTATGGAATTTTAAAATGAATTTTGTGGAATTTTAAATGGATTTTATTGAATTTTTTAATGGATTTAATGGGAGTTTTAAAGTGGAATTTATGGAATTTTTAAAATGGATTTTATTGAATTTTTAATGGATTTTATCGAATTTTTAAATGGATTTTATTGAATATTTTAAAATGGATTTTTTAAAAAAATTAAATTGATTTTTATGGGATTTTTAAATAAATTTAATTGATTTTTTAAAAATGGATTTGATTGAAATTTTATAGAATTTATTGAGTTTTTAATTAAAAATGGAATTTATTGAAATTTTTAAAAAATGGATTTTATGGATTTTATTTGAAATTGATTTTATGAAATTTTTAATATGGATTTTAATTGGTTTTTAAAAATGGATTTTATAGAATTTTTAAAATTGATTTTATTGAATTTTTAATGAATTTTATTGATTTTTAAATGTTTTTTTTTTTCTTTTTTTAAAAAAGGATTTTATTGATTTTTTTAAAAAATTATTTTATGGATTTTTAAATGGATTTTATCGAATTTTTAAATGGATTTTATCGAGTTTTAAAAATTGATTTTATTGAAATATTTAATGGACTTTTATGGAATTTTTCAATGGATTTTATTGATTTTTTTTTTAAAAAATTGATTTTATGGATTTTTTTTTAAATTGATTTTATGAAATTTTAAATATGGATTTTAATTGGTTTTTAAAAATGGATTTTATTGAATTTTTTAAATGGATTTTATGGAATTTTTAAAATTGATTTTATTGAAGTTTCTCCTTTTATTCCCCTTGGAAAATTCCCAGATTTGCCCATTTTTTCTCATTTTAAAAATTGATTTTATTGAATTTTTAATGGATTTTACTGATTTTTAAAAATGGATTTTATGGAATTTTTAAATGGATTTTATGGAATTTTCTCCTTTTATTCCCCTTTGGGAATTCCCAGATTTCCCCCTTTTTTTTTTTTCATTTTTAAAATGAATTTTATTGAATTTTTAATGAATTTTATTGAATTTTTAATGAATTTTATTGAATTTTTAAATTGAATTTAATGAAATTTTTAAAATGAATTTTATGGAATTTTGAAAATGGATTTTAATGAGATTTTTATTGATTTTATTGAATATTTTTATGGATTTAATGAAATTTTTAAATTTGATTTTATTGAATATTTTTAATGGATTTTATGGAATTTTCTCCTTTTATTCCCCTTTGGGAATTCCCAGATTTTCCTCTTTTTTTCTCATTTTTAAAATTTAAAAATTTTTAAAAAGGAATTTTTAATTAAAAAATGAATTTTTAAAATCCCTTTTTAAAGAAAAAAAATCAAAATTTTTGGAGATTTTTTGGGCCAAAAATCCTCAGAAATTCCCAAATCCTGGTGGAAAATTATTCAGGAATTATTTTTTATCCCCCCAAAATTGGGAATTTTGGTGCAAAATCCTTAAAAAAATTTGGATTTTTGGATATTTTGGGGGGTTTTTTTGGCAGTTTTTGATGCTGGAATCGAAATTGGGATCAAAATTTTGGGAAATTTGGGAGATTTTGGGTGAAAAGAGGCAAAAATTGAGACAAAAATGGGAAAAAAAATGAGAATTTACCTGGTCTGAAGTCGCTCAGGGGGGATGTTGAAGTGGCCATGGAATAAATCCCTGAAATAAATGGGAAAATGGGAAATTTGGGAAAAATAATGGGGGAAAAATGGGAAAAAATGGGGAAAAATTGGGAAAAAAATAGGAAAAAAAAGGAGGGGAAATGGGAGAAAAAATGGGGGAGAAAAAAGGGGGAAATTGGGGAAAATAACGGAGAAAAATGAGGAAAAAATGGGGAAAAACAGGAAAAAAAAGGAAAAATAATGGGGAAAAATGGGAAAAAATGGGGGGAATGGGGAAAAAATGGGAAAAATGGGGAAAAATTGGGAAAAAATGGAAAAAAATAGGAAAAAAGGGGGGGAAATGGGAGAAAAAATGGGGGAGAAAAAAGGGGGAAATTGGGGAAAATAATGGAGAAAAATGAGGAAAAACAGGAAAAAAAAGGAAAAATAATGGGGAAATAATGGGGGAAAATGGGGAAAAAATTGGAGAAAAAACAGGGAAAAAAAGGAAAAATAATGGGGAAAAATGGGAAAAACGGGGAAAAATGGGGGGAAATGGGGAAAAAATGGGAAAAATGGGGAAAAATTGGGAAAAAATGGAAAAAAATAGGAAAAAAGGGGGGGAAATGGGAGAAAAAATGGGAAGAAATGGGAGAAAATGGGGGGAGAAAAAAGGGGAAAATTGGGGAAAAATGGGGAAAAAAAAGGAAAAATAATGGGGAAAAATGGGAAAAACGGGAAAAAATGGGGGAGAAAAAAGGGAAAATTGGAGAAAAATGGGGAAAATAATTGAGAAAAGTGAGGGAAAATGGGGGAAAAAACAAACAGGAAAAAACGGAAAAATAATGGGAAAAATGGGGGGAAATGGAGGAGAAAAAAGGGGAAAAATGGGGGAAAAATTGGAGAAAAAACGGGGAAAAGAAAAATAATGGGGAAATAATGGGAAAATTGCGGAAAAATGGGGGGAAAATGGGGGAAAATTGGGGGGAATTGGGGAAAAAGGGAGGAAATGGGAAAAAACAGGAAAAAATAGGAAAAAAGGGGGAAATGGGAGAAAAAATGGGAAAAAAGGGAAAAATGGGGGGAAATTGGGGGGAAATGGAAAAAATAATGGAGAAAAATGAGGAAAAAATTGGAGAAAAAACAGGGGAAAAAAAGGAAAAATAATGGGGAAATAATGGGGGAAATGGGGGAGAAAAAAGGGGAAAATTGAGGAAAAAATGGGGCAAAAACAGGGAAAAAAAAAAGGAAAAATAATGGGGAAATAATAGAAAAATTGGGAAAAAATGGGAGAAATGGGGAAAAAAAACCACAGTAAGAAATGGGAAAAAAAAATGGGAAGAAATGGGAAGAAATGGGAAGAAATGGGGGAAATGGGGAAAACCTGGGGGAAAATGGGAAAAACCAGGAAAAAATGGGGAAAAATTGGGAAAAAATGGGAAAAAAAATAGGAAAAAAGGGGGGAAATGGGAGGAAAAAAATGGGAAAAATGGGAGGAGAAAAAAGGGGAAAATTGGGGAAAAAATGGGGAAAATAATGGAGAAAAATGGGGAAAAAATAAGAGAAAAAACAGGGAAAAAAAGGAAAAATAATGGGGAAATAATGGGGGAGAAAAGAAGGGGAAAATAATAGAGAAAAATGAGGAAAAAATGGGAAAAAAAAAAAAGGAAAAATAGTGGGGAAATAATGGGAAAAATGGGGAGAAATGGGAAAAAAAAAAAAAGAAAAAAAAAAAAGAAAAATAATGGGGAAAACCTGGGAGAAAATTGGAAAAAACGGGGGGAAAATGGGAAAAAAATTAGAAAAAAATGGGAAGAAATGGGAAGAAATGGTGAAAAATGGGAAAAATCTGGGAAAAAAGAGAAAATGGGAAGAAAAGGGGGAGAAGGGGAAAAAATAGGGAAAATGGGGAAAATAATGGGGGAAAATGAGGAAAAAAAATGGGAAATAATGGGGAAAATGGGGATTTAACCCATTAAAAAAGGGGATTTTGGGGATTTTACCCATAAAAAGGGGATTTAACCGATAAAAAAGTGAATTTTAGGCTCAGGACTCACCGGGCTGCCGCACCAGGCGTTTGGGGCCCAACCAGTTCCCGTAGGTTTCCTGCTGGGCCATGGCCCCAACACCCCAAATCCTCCTCACGGACCCCAAAATGTCCTTTCTGACCCCAAAAATCTTCTTCCTGACCCCAAATCCTCCTCCCTGACCCCAAAAATCTTCTTCCTGACCCCAAATCCTCCTCCCGGACCCCAAATCCTCCTCCCTGACCCCAAAAATCTTCTTCCTGACCCCAAAATCTCCTTCCTGACCCCAAATCTCTGCCCCGACCACAAAATCTCCTTCCTGAGTCCAAAAATCTCCTCCCAGACCCCAAAAATCTCCTTCCTGAACCCCAAAAAATCTTCTTCCTGACCCCAAAAATCTCTTTCCTGACCCCAAAATCTCCTTCTTGAGCTGAAAATCTCCTCCCTGACCCCAAAAATCTCCTCCCCAACCCCAAAATCCCCACCCTGACCCAAAAATCCCCTCCCTGACCCCAAATCCCCTCCCCGACCCCAAATCCCAGACCTGACCCCAAAAATCTCCTCCCAGACCCCCAAAATCTCTTCCTGAGTCCAAAAATCCCCTCCTTGACCCCAAAAATCTCCTTCCTGACCCCAAAATCTCCTCCCAGACCCCAAAAAATCTCTTTCCTGACCTCAAAAATCTCCTCCCCAACCCCAAAATCTCCTCCTTGACCCCAAAAATCTCCTTCCTGACCCCAAAAATCTCTTTCCTGACCCCAAAATCTCCTCCCAGGCCCCAAAAATCTTCTTCTTGACCCCAAAATGTCCTTCCTGACCCCAAAAATCTCCTCCCCCAACCCCAAAATTTCCCCCCTCACCTCAAATCCCACCCCAACCCCAAAAATCTCCTTCCTGACCCCAAAAATCTCTTTCCTGACCCCAAAATCTCCTTCCTGAACTCAAAATCCCCTTTCTGACCCCAAAAAATCACCTTCCAGAGTCCAAAAACTTCCTCTCCAACCCCAGAATCTCCTCCCCAAACCCCAAAAATCTCCTCCTTGACCCCAAAAATCTTCTTCCTGACCCCAAAATCTCCTCCCCAACCCCAAATCTCCTCCCCAACCCCAAATCTCCTCCCCGGCCCAACCCCCGCCCCGGATCCGGCCCCGGTTTCGGTTCCTCCTCGGGGACAAATCGAGCGAAAAACGAGAAATCCCAAAAGCCGAGAGAGATTTGGGGTCATTGAGGGGATTTGGAGACAAATTTGGGGACAAATTTGGGGGAAAATGGGAAAAATTTGGGATCATTGGGGGATTTGGGGTCACTGGGAGGGATTTGGGGGATTTGGGGTCATTGGGGAAAGATTTGGGGGAGAAAACGGTGAAATTTGGGATCATTGAGGAGGGATTTGGGGGATTTGGGGAGGAATTTGGGGGAAAACCGGCTTAATTTGGGATCACTGGGGATTTGGGGTCATTGAGAGGGATTTGGGAGATTTGGGGACAAATTTGGGGGAAAACAGGAAAAATTTGGGATCATTGGGGTGGAATTTGGGGTCATTGGGGTCACTGGGGGGATTTGGGATCATTGGGGTGGGATTTGGGGGGGATTTGGGGTCATTGGGGGCAAATTTGGCGGAAAACGGGAAAAAAATGGGATCATTGGGGAGGAATTTTGGGGGAAAACGCACGAAATTTGGGGTCATTGGGGATTTGGGGTCATTGGGGACAAATTTGGGGGAAAACAGGAAAAATTTGGGATCATTGGGGATTTGGGGTCAATGGGGAGGGATTTGGGGGATTTGGGGTCACTGGGGAGGAACTTGGGGAAAAACGGAAAAAAATTTGGGGTCATTGGGGATTTGGGATCATTGGAGGGATTTGGGGTCATTGGGGACAAATTTGGGGGAAAACGGGAAAAATTTAGGATCATTGGCGCAGAATTTGGGGGATTTGGGGAGGGATTTGAGGGATTTGGGGTCATTGGGGACAAATTTGGGGGAAAACGGGAAAAATTTGGGATCATTGGCGCGGAATGTGGGGGATTTGGGGAGGGATTTGAGGGATTTGGGGTCATTGGGGACAAATTTGGGGGAAAACGGGAAAAAAATGGGATCATTGGGGAGGAATTTTGGAGGAAAACCCACGAAATTTGGGGTCACTGGGAGGGATTTGGGGGAAAATGGGCAGAATTTGGGGTCATTGGGGATTTGGGGAAAAAACGGAAAAATTTGGGATCATTGGGGCAGAATTTGGGGTAATTTGGGGACAAATTTGGGGGGAAATGGGAAAAATTTGGGGTCATTGGGGATTTGGGATCATTGGAGCAGAATTTGGGGAGGAATTTGGGGGAAAACTGGCAGAATTTGGGGTCACTGGGGGGATTGGGGGAAAACGGGAAAAAAAATGGGATCATTGGGGAGAGATTTTGGGGGAAAACCCACGAAATTTGGGGTCATTGGGGAGGAATTTGGGGTCATTTGGGAGATTTGGGGACAAATTTGGGGGAAAACAGGAAAAATTTGGGATCATTGGGGTGGAATTTGGGTCATTTGGGGAGGAATTTTGGGAAAATGCGAAAATTTGGGCTCATTGGAGGGATTTGGGATCATTGGGGAGGAATTTTGGGTCAAATCCCAAATTTTGGGGGTCAAATCCCAAATTTTGGGGGTCAAATCCCAAATTTTGGGGTCAAATCCCAATTTTTTTGGGTCAAATCCCAAATTTTGGGGGTCAAAATCCCCAAATTTTGGGGTTAAAGTCAGGATTTTTGCACCAAAATCCCCAAATTTTTTGGGTTCAAACCCAAATTTCTCCATTTTGGAGACAAAAACCCTGATTTTTTATTTTTTTTGGTGGTAAAATTGTGAATTTTTGGGGTAAAAAATGCAAATTTTGGGGGTGGAAATAAAATTTTTGAGGTGAAGCCACAAATTTTGGTGTGAAATTCTCGATTTTTTTGGGTTAAAACTGCAAATTTTGGGGTTAAAATCATGAAATCGATTAAAATGATGAATTTTTGGGTTAAAATCTGGAATTTTTTGGGTTAAAATCCTCAAATTTTGGATCAAAATAATTAAATTTTTTTGCTAAACCCCCAATATTTGTGTTAAAATCTCGAATTTTTGGGTTTAAACCCCCAAATTTTGGGGTTTAAATAATGAATTTTTGGTTAAAACCCAAAAATAAAGAATTTTTTTGGCCGAAACCCCCAATTTTTGGGTTAAAAAACTCGAATTTTTAGGTTAAAATCCTGATGATTTTTTTAATAATTAATTTTGGGGTTAAAATAATGAAATATTCGGTTAAAATAATCAAATTTTTGGGTTAAAATCCCCTTTTTTGGGGCTAAACCCCCAATTTTGGGCTTAAAAATCCGATTTTTTTGGTTAAACCCCGAATTTTTGGGTTTAAATCCCCAATTTTTGGGTTAAAATCTCAAATTTTTGAGTTAAACCCCCATTTTTAGGGTTAAAATGCCAATTTTTTGGGTTAAAAATCTCGATTTTTAGGTTAAAATCCGGAATCTTTGGACTAAAATCCCGATTTTTTTTGCTAAACCTCCAATTTTTGGGTTAAAACTCCAAATTTTTTTGCAAAACCCCCCAATTTTTGGCTTTAAACCCCAAATTTTTGGCTTAAAATCAGAAAATTTTTGGGTTAAACCCCCCAATTTTTGGCTAAAATTCCCAATTTTTGGGGTAAAATCTCGATTTTTTTCGGGGTTAAAATCCTGAATCTTTGGGTGAAACCCCGAATTTTTGGGTTAAAATAATGAAATTTTGGGTTAAAATCTCAAATTTTGGGTTTAAACCCCCAATTTTTGGGTTAAAATCAGGAATTTTCCGGTTCAATTTTCGAATTTTGGGGCTAAATTTTTGAATTTTGGGGTTAAAATGTATTTTTGGCTTAAAATCCCCAATTTTTTTGGGTTAAAATCCTGATTTTTTTTTTTTTTAATCATGATTTTTTTTTTTTTTTTTTTTTTTTTTTTTTGCTAAATCCCACATTTTTTTGGGGGGGTTAAATAATGAATTTTTGGCTTAAACCCCCCAATTTTTGGCTTAAAACTTCGAATTTTTTGGCTAAAACTCCCAATTTTTGATGTAAAAACTCGAATTTTGGGTTAAAGCCCCGAATTTTTGGCTTAAAATCCGATTTTTTTTTTTTTTGCTTAACCCCCAATTTTTGGGTTAAAATAATGAATTTTTGGGTTAAACCTCCAAATTTTTGGGGCTAAAATCCCGAATTTTGGGTTAAAAATCTCGATTTTTTGGGTTAAAACACCCAATTTTTGGGTTAAAATCCTGAATTTTGGGGTTAAAAATTCGAATTTTTGGGTTAAAATGTTGAATTTTTGGTTGAAAAATCCGATTTTTGCTCCGGGGGGTTTGAGGCTCCTCTGAGTCCCGAATTTGCATTTTCTGCCCCAAAAACGTTTTTTTTTTTCTCTTTCATTTCCCCTTTTTGGGGTTTTTTTAACCCAAAAATCTCCGAGGGGAGGAACCGGCCCCTCCCCCACCCACCACCCAAAGCCGGAATTTGGGGCCACAAAATCCAAAATTTGGAATTTTTCCCCCAAATTTGGATTTTTTTCCCCCAAAATTTGGATTTATTCCCAAAATTTGGATTTTTTCCGCAAATTTTGGATTTTTTTCCCCAAAATTTGGAGTTTTTTCCCCAAAATTTGGAATTTGTTCCCCAAAATTTGGATTTTTTCCCCAAAATTTTGAAATTTTCCCCCAAAATTTTGAAATTTTCCCCCAAAATTTGGAATTTTTTCCCCAAAATTTGGAATTTTTCCCCAAAATTTGGATTTTTCTCCCGAAAATTTGGATTTTTTCCCCAAAATTTGGATTTTTTCCCCAAAATTTGGATTTTTTCCCCCAAAATTTGGAATTTTTCCCCAAAATTTGGATTTTTTTCCCAAAAATTTGGATTTTTTTCCCCAAAATTTGGAGATTTTTCCCCAAAATTTGGATTTTTTTCCCAAAAATTTGGATTTTTTTCCCCAAAATTTGGAGATTTTTCCCCAAAATTTGGATTTTTTTCCCCAAAATTTGGAGATTTTTCCCCAAAATTTGGATTTGTTTCCCCAAAATTTGGATTTTTTCCCCAAAATTTGGATTTTTTTCCCCAAAATTTTCCCCCTTTTTTGCTGAATTTTTTTTTTTTTTCTTCTGGATTTTCTCGATCTTTTTGTGGGGTTTTGTTTTCTGGAATTTTCCCCCTTTTTTTTCCCTGGATTTTCCCTGATTCTGCTCCATTTTTCTGGATTTTATGGTTTATTTTACTATTTTTTTAATTTTGTTTTTATTTATTTCATTCATTTATTTTAATTTATTTATGGTTTATTTATATAAATATTTGTGGTTTTCCAGATTTTCCCAGGTTTCCTTTACCAGATTTTCCTTTTTTCTGGATTTTTACCAGGTTTTTTTTTTTATTTCCCCCTTTTTTTCCAGGATTTTCCCTGATTTTCCCAGATTTTCCATTTTTTCCATTTTTCCTGGATTTTTCCTGTTTCTTCCCAGATTTTCCCTTTGTTTTGCAGAAATTTCCCTTTTTTTTCTGGAATTCTCCTTTTTTTTTTTTTTTTTAATTTTTTTTTTTTTTTTTTTAATTTTTTTTTTTTTTTTTCCCGGATTTTCCCAGATTTTCCGTGGAGGTTTTTCCGGATTTTTCCCAGATTTTTCCAGTTTTTTGCCTGTTTTTTCCTCCCATCCCCTTTCCCAGCCCCCTCAGGTGGATCCAGATGTGGATCCCCCATCCCAAGGCTCCAGACCCCCAATCCAGATGTTCCAGACAGAGGCTGGACCCATTCCAGGGGTGACTCCCCCATTCCAGATGTTGCTGTCACATTCCAGGGGTCAATTCCCCACTCCAGATGTGCAAACCCCCCCCCCCCCCGGATCCAGATGTTCCCCCCGGGCTGTTCTGAAGGCCCAGACCCCCCATTCCAGGGGTGACTCCCCCGCTCCAGATGTGGAATCCCCCAATTCCAGATGTGTAACCCCCCCCCCATTCCAGCTGTTCCCCGATCCAGCTGTTTCCCGTCTCTCTGGGCCGTTCCGGACTGAGGCTCCAGAGCCCCGTTCCAGATGTTGTTATCGCCATTCCAGGGGTGAACAGCCCTGAATCCAGCCCTTCCCATCCCTGATCCAGCTGTTTTCCCGCTCTCCCGGGCCCGTTCTGGACTAGAGCTGGCTCAGATCCAGCTGTTTCCCCCCCTCAATCCAGCTGTTCCCCGGCCCGTTCCATACTAAGCCTGGCTCGGATCCAGCTGTGTCCCCGCCCCCAATCCAGCTGTGTCCCCGCCCCCAATCCAGCTGTGCCCCCGCTCCCAATCCAGCTGTGTCCCCGCCCCCAATCCAGCTGTTTCCCGCCCCCAATCCAGCTGTGTCCCCGCCCCAATCCAGCTGTTTCCCGCCCCCAATCCAGCTGTGTCCCCGCCCCCAATCCAGCTGTTTCCCGCCCCCAATCCAGCTGTGTCCCCGCCCCAATCCAGCTGTTTCCCGCCCCCAATCCAGCTGTGTCCCCGCCCCCAATCCAGCTGTGTCCCCGCCCCAATCCAGCTGTGTCCCCGCCCCCAATCCAGCTGTGTCCCCGCCCCCAATCCAGCTGTGTCCCCGCCCCCAATCCAGCTGTGTCCCCGCCCCCAATCCAGCTGTGTCCCCGCCCCAATCCAGCTGTGTCCCCGCCCCAATCCAGCTGTGTCCCCGCCCCCAATCCAGCTGTGTCCCCGCCCCCAATCCAGCTGTGTCCCCGCCCCCAATCCAGCTGTGTCCCCGCCCCCCAGTCCAGCTGTTCCGGACTCCATCTCCCGGCGGCCCCCCCGGGATCCATTCCCGGAATTTATTCCCGGAATTCCCGGCCCGGGATGGCGGCGCGGCCTCGGCCCGGCCCGGGGCCCTGAGGAGGGGCCTGGGGGGTCCCGGGGGGTCCCGGGGGGTCCCGGGGGTCCCGGGGGTCCCGGGCGATGGCGGAGCCGCTGCTGCGCAGAACTTGGTCCCGCCTGAGGCGGCGGGAGCGGCCCCGGGACACCCGAGAGGAGACACCGGGCGGAGGTACCGGATCGACACCGGGGGGGGAACGGGGAAATCCGGGAATGGGACCACCGGGAGTGGGGAAAACCCGGGAGTGGGACCACCGGGAGTGGGGAAAACCCGGGAGTGGGACCACCGGGAGTGGGGAAAATCCGGGAATGGGACCACCGGGATGGGGAGACCCCCGAGAGGAGACACCGGGCGGAGGTACCGGATAGACACCGCGGGGGGAAACGGGGAAATCCGGGAGTGGGGAAAATCCGGGAGTGGGACCACCGGGAGTGGGGAAAATCCGGGAGTGGGGAAAACCCGAGAGTGGGAGCCCAGGGAATAGGGAGACCCCCCGGAGGAGACCCGGGATGGAGGTACCGGCACAGCCGGAGGGAAACGGGAAAATCCGGGAGTGGGACCACCGGGAGTGGGGAAAATCCGGGAGTGGGACCACCGGGATGGGGAAACTCCCGGGGATGGGAAAATTCCCTGGATGGGACCCCCGGGAGAAAAGGAGAAACTCTCGGGGATGGGACTCTTGAGAAAGGGAAACCCCCCGGGGTGGGACCACCGGGAATGAGAGACCCTCGGGAGTGGGAAAACTCCGGGAATGGGAGCCCCAAAAAGGGGAAATTCCCGGGAATGGGACCCCTGGGGATGGGAAAACTCCGGGAATGGGACTCCTGGGAAAGGGAAACCCCCCGGGATGGGACCCCCGGGAATGGGGGATCCCTGGGAATGGGAGCCCCGGAAAGAGGGAACCCCCCGGGATGGGAAAACTCCGGGAACGGGACTCCTGGGAAAGGGAAACCCCCCGGGATGGGACCCCCGGGAATGGGGGATCCCCGGGAATGGGAGCCCCGGAAAGAGGAAACTCCCCGGGATGGGAAAACTCCGGGAATGGAACTCCTGGGAAAGGGAAACCCCCCGGGATGGGACCACCGGGAATGGGGAACCCCGGGATGGGAAAACTCCGGGAATGGGAGCCCCAAAAAGAGGAAAGCTCCGGGAACGGGACTCCTGGGAAAGGGAAAACCCCCCGGGAAAGGGAAACCTCCCCAGGGTGGGACCACCGGGAATGGGGGACCCCCGGGAGTGGGAAAACTCCGGTGATGGGACCCCCGAAAAGGGGAAACTCCCAGGGATGGGAAAACTCCGGGAATGGGACCCCAGGAATGGGACCCCGGGAGTGGGAAATCTCCGGGAATGGGAAACCCTCGGGGATGGGACCCCTGGGAAAGGGAAACCCCTGGGAATGGGACCCCCGGGAATAGGAGATCCCTGGGAATGAGAAACCTCCAGGAAAAGGACCCCCCAAAAAAGGGAAACCCCTGGGAATGGGACCCCTGGGAAAGGGAAACCCCTGGGAATGGGACCCCCGGGAATGGGAAATCCCAAGGAATGGGACCTCCGGGAATGGGACCCCCCCCCAAATAAAGACAGGACCCCCCTGCCCCAAATGGGGGACCCTCCATTGCCCCTCACCCCCCAAAAAGGGTCCCCGGTCACTTTTGGGGTCTTTTTTGGGGTTCCAGGGGGGTCCCGCCGGAGGAGCAGCTGCGGGGAGACCCAAAATCACCGTGAGGAGCCTCAAAATTGCTTTGGGAAGCCCCAAAATCGTCGTGGAGAACCCGGAGAATACCAAAATCGCCTCGAGGAGCCCCAAAATCATCGTGGGGAGCCCCAAAGTGGTCATGAGGAGGCCCAAAATCGCCGTGGAGAGCCCCAAGATCATCATGGAGAGCCCCAAGATCCCAAAAATCATCACAGAGAACCCCGAAATCGCTTCGAGGAGCCCCAAAATCCCTTTGGGACGTCCCAAACTCGCTCCAGGGAGCCCCAAAATCATCACGAAGAGCCCCAAAACCGCCACAGGGAGCCCAAACATCACCACAAAGACCCTCAAAATCATCACCAAGACCCCCAAAATCACAGTGGGGACCCCATAAATCAAAGCCTGGAGCCCAAAGGTGCCGATCCCCGGGAAGGGACAGGGACTAGATCCCGTTCCCCGGTTTTGGGGGGTCCTGGGCCTGTTTTTGGGGGTCCCGGGCCGGTTTTGGGGGGTCCTGGCCCCGTCCTGGGCTCGTACCTGCAGAACCTGGAGCGAAGCAGCCGCCGTTGGGTGTTGGCGGCCAAAGGGGACACCGAGACAGGAGACATCTGGTACAACCCCATCCCCGAGGACAGGGACAGGGACAGGGACAGGGACAGCGACAGGGACAGGGACAGGGACATGGACGGGACACCCCCCCAGGGCTTGGGGACACCCCCCCAGGGCTTGGGGACAGCCCCAGGACACGGAGGTGGCACGGAGGAGGCGGCGGGAGCAGCGCAAGGACAGGACAGTGGTGAGAGTGTCCCCTGTCCCCAGTGTCCCCAGTGTCCCCTGTCCCCAGTGCCCCCAATGTCCCCTGTCCCCAGTGTCCCCAGTGTCCCCTGTCCCCAGTGTCCTCTGAACCCCACAGTCCCTGTCCCCAATGTCTCAGTGTCCCCAATGCCCCTAGTGTCCCCTGTCCCCAGTGGTCCCCAAATTCCATGGCCCGCATCCCCCCAGCCCTCCCAGTGCCCCCAGTCCCCCTCCCCACCATTCCCAGTGCTCCCAAACCCCCTCCCCACCACTCCCAGTGCCTCCAGTTCTGCCCCAAGACCCCCCAAACCCCCTCCCCACCACTCCCAGTGCCTCCAGTTCTGCCCCAAGACCCCCCAAACCCCCTCCCCACCACTCCCAGTGCCTCCAGTTCTGCCCCAAGACCCCCCAAACCCCCTCCTCACCCTTTCCAGTGCCCCCAGTTCCCCTCCCCATCATTCCCAGTGCCTCGACCCCTCGATCCCAGTGCATCACTCCCAGTTCTCCCCCAGACCCCCAAACCCCCTCTCCATCATTTCCAGCCCCCCCAGTTCCCCTCCCCATCATTCCCAGTGCTCCCAGTTCCCCTCCTCAGCGCTCCCAGTTCCCTCTGAACCCCCTCCCCACCCTTATCAGTGTCCCCCAAACCCCCTCCCCACCATTCCCAGTCCCCCTGAATCCTCTCCTCACCGTTCCCAGTCCACTCAAACCCCCTCCCCATCATTCCCAATGCCCCCCCAAACCCCTCCCCATAATTTCCAGCCCCTCCACTCCCCCTCCCCATCAGTCCCAGTGCCCCCACTTGTCCCCCAGACCCCCCAAACCCTTTCCCCGTCATTCCCAGTAGCCTCAGTTCCCCCTCCCCACCACTCCCAGTGCTCCCAGTTCCCCTCCTCACCCCCCCAGTCCCCCCCATCGTCCCCTCTGCCCCCCTGAACCCCCCCTGTCCCCAGGGCCGGACCCCGCTGTCCCCGCTGACCCCACTGACCCCACTTGACCCCACTGACCCCACTGTCCCCACTGACCCCACTGACCCCTCACTCTGTCCCCAGGCCCTGTCCCCCCGCTGACCCCACTGACCCCACTGTCCCCACTGAACCTCACTCTGTCCCCAGGGCCGGACCCCACTGTCCCCACTGTCCCCACTGTCCCCACTGTCCCCACTGTCCCCACTGACCCCTGACCCCTCACTCTGTCCCAGGCCCTGACCCCACTGACCCCACTGACCCCTGACCCCTCCCTCTGTCCCAGGCCCTGTCCCCCGGTGTCCCCACTGACCCCACTGACCTCACTGACCCCACTGACCCCACTGACCCTCACTCTGTCCCAGGCCTGTCCCCCTGGTGTCCCCACTGACCCCTGACCCCTCACTCTGTCCCAGGCCCTGACCCCACTGACCCCACTGACCCCTGACCCCTCACTCTGTCCCAGGCCCTGTCCCCCGGTGTCCCCACTGACCCCACTGACCCCACTGACCCCACTGACCCTCTCTCTGTCCCAGGCCCTGTCCCCCGGTGTCCCCACTGACCCCACTGACCCCACTGACCCCACTGACCCTCTCTCTGTCCCAGGCCCTGTCCCCGTGCCCCGCCAGCGCTCCCCGGGCCCGGTGCGGCGTCTGTCGCTGAGGATGAAGCGTCTGCCGGAGCTGCGGAGGAAACTGAGCCTGAGGAGCCCCCGGAGCCCCGAATCCCCCCGGGAATCCCCCCGGGACCCCCCCCGGGAGTCCCGCACGGTGCTCAGCCGGTACCACCTGGACAGCAGCGTGTCCTGGGCCGGACACCGCAGTGACCGCAGTGACCGCAGCTCCCCCGAGCCCCCCGTCCCCGGGGAGGATCTGGGGTCTTTCCGGCCCTACCGGGACCCCTCCCCGGCCGGGGGCCGTGTCCGGCTGTCCGGCCTGCTCAGCGTCCGGCTGTCCGGGCTGCGGCCGGCGCGGGTTCCCCGGCTGTTCTGCGTGCTGCAGGTGGACGGGGCCAGCCGCGCTCGGACGTCGCTGCTGGCCGGAGGGGCCGAGTTCCTGCGGCTGGAGCACAGCTTCAACCTGCAGCTGGACAGCGCCCGGCAGCTGACCGTGGCCGTGCTGGCCTGGGACGGGCCCGAGGGCAGGAACAGGCTGCTGGGACACCGGACACTGGGGCTGGACACCATATTCCAGGGTAATTCTGGGGTTTGGGGTGTTTTGGGGGGTTTCAGGGGGAGTTTTTGAGTTTTGGGAGTTTTGCAGAGAGTTTTTGGGAGTTTTGGGAGTTTTGTGGGGAGTTTTGCAGGGAGTTTTGGGAGTTTTGTGGGGAGTTTTTGGGAGTTTTGGGAGTTTTGTGAGGAGTTTTGGGGAGTTTTGGGGCAGTGAGGCTGCTGCCCATGGCTGTGCTGGCCTGGGACAGGCCTGAGGGCAGGAACAGACTGCTGGGACACCGGACACTGGGGCTGGACAGACTGTTCCGGGGTAATTTGGGGAGTTTGGGGGGTTTGGGGGAGTTTTGGGGGGAGTTTTTGGGTTTTGGGAGTTTTGCAGGGAGTTTTTGGGGGTTTTAGGGAGTTTTCAGAGGAGTTTTGTGGTGTTTTGAGGGGAGCTTTTGGGTTGTGGGGAGTCTTGGGGGGTTTTGAGGAGTTTTGGGGTTTTGGGGGAGTTTTTGGGAGTTTTGTGGGGAGTTTTTGGGGTTTTGGGGATGTTTGGGGGAGTTTTGGGGACTGAGGCTGCTGCCCATGGCTGTGCTGGGCTGGGATGGGCCTGAGGGCAGGAACAGACTGCTGGGACACTGGACACTGGGGCTGGACAGGATATTCCAGGGTAATTCTGGGGTTTGGGGTAATTTGGGGGGTTTCAGGGGGAGTTTTTGGGAGTTTTGGGAGTTTTGCAGGGAGTTTTTGGGAGTTTTGGGAGTTTTGTGGGGAGTTTTTGGGAGTTTTGGGAGTTTTGTGAGGAGTTTTGGGGAGTTTTGGGGCAGTGAGGCTGCTGCCCATGGCTGTGCTGGGCTGGGACAGGCCTGAGGGCAGGAACAGACTGCTGGGACACCGGACACTGGGGCTGGACAGACTGTTCCGGGGTAATTTGGGGAGTTTGGGGGGTTTGGGGGAGTTTTGGGGGGAGTTTTTGGGTTTTGGGAGTTTTGCAGGGAGTTTTGGGGGTTTTAGGGAGTTTTCAGAGGAGTTTTATGGTGTTTTGAGGGGAGCTTTTGGGTTGTGGGGAGTCTTGGGGGGTTTTGAGGAGTTTTGGGGTTTTGGGGGAGTTTTTGGGAGTTTTGTGGGGAGTTTTTGGGGTTTTGGGGATGTTTGGGGGATTTTTGGGGACTGAGGCTGCTGCCCATGGCTGTGCTGGGCTGGGATGGGCCCGAGGGCAGGAACAGACTGCTGGGACACCGGACACTGGGGCTGGACAGGATATTCCAGGGTAATTCTGGGGTTTGGGGTAATTTGGGGGGTTTCAGGGGGAGTTTTTGGGAGTTTTGGGAGTTTTGCAGGGAGTTTTTGGGAGTTTTGGGGGAAGTTTTTGGGAGTTTTGGGGGAAGTTTTTGGGAGTTTTGGGAGTTTTGCAGGGAGTTTTTGGGAGTTTTGGGAGTTTTGGGGGAGTTTTGAGGTTTTGGGGGAAGTTTTTGGGAGTTTTGGGAGTTTTGCAGGGAGTTTTTGGGAGTTTTGGGAGTTTTGCAGGGAGTTTTTGGGAGTTTTGGGAGTTTTGTGGGGAGTTTTTGGGTTTTGGGGACAGTGAGGCAGCTGCCCATGGCCGTGCTGGCCTGGGACGGGCCCGAGGGCAGGAACAGACTGCTGGGACACCGAACACTGGGGCTGGACAGACTGTTCCGGGGGAATTTGGGACTTTGGGGACTTTTAGGGAGTTTTGGAGGGAGTTTTTGGGTTTTGGGGAGAGTCTTAGGGAGAGTTTTGAGGAGTTTTGTGGGGAGTTTTTGGGGGCATGGGGAGTTTTGGGAGGAGTTTTAAGGCGTTTTGCGAGGAGTTTTTGGGAGTTCTGGGGGCAGTTTTTGGGGTTTTCAGGGGAGTTTTTGGGGGTTTTGGGGAGTTTTGGGGCAGTGAGGCTCCTGAGCGTGGCTGTGCTGGGCTGGGATGGAGCCATGGGCAGGACACGGGACCCTGGGGCTGGACAGCCTGTTCCAGGGTAATTTTGGGGAGTTTTGCGGGGCTTGGGGAGCTCCGGGGTTTAGGGGTTTGAAGGGGTCAGAGGGCTTGGAGGGTTCAGGAGTTTGGGGGCCTTGTGGGATTGAGGGATTTGGGGAGTTCAGGGGTTTGAGGGGTTTGGGGGGCTCAAAGGGTTGAGGAGGTTGGGGGGCTCAGGGGATTGAGGAGTTTCGGGGGTCAGAGGGCTCGGGTGGTTCAGGGGTTTGGGGGGGACTGAGGGGGTTGGAGGGATTGGAGAAATTCAGGCTTTGGGGGCAGGTTTTGGGGGGCAGTTTGGGGAGTTCAGGGGTTTGGGGGGCTCAAGGGCCTTGGGGGGGTTTGGGGGGGCTTGGGGGGGGGTAGAGAAATTGGGGAAGTTCAGGGGATTGGGGGTGCGGGGGGTCAGAGGGTTCAGGGGATTAAGGGATTTGGGGGGTTAGGGGCTCAGGGGGATTGGGGAATTTGGGGAATTTGGGGGTTTGGGGTTTAAGGGGATTGGGGGTCTCTGGGGGCTCAGCCCATTGCCACCCTGGGGTGTCCTGGGGTGACCCTGGGGGTGACCCCTTGTCCCTCTGGTCCCCAGGGGTGTCCTGGTGTCCCTGTCACCCCGGGGGTGTCCCTGTGACCTTGGGAATGTCCTGCTGTCCCTGTGACCCCAGGGATGACCCCTGACCTCAGGGATGACCCTGATGTCCCCATATCCTCAGAGGTGGCCGGACACAGTTCCTGGCCGTCCAGCTCCGGCCGCAGGGTGTCCTGTACTCCCGGCTGACCCTGTGACCCCGGGGATGTCACTGATGTCCCCGTGTCCCCACAGGTGGCCGGACACAGGCTCTGGCCATCCAGCTCCGTCCCCAAGGTGTCCTGTACGCCCTGCTGACCCCAGGGATGACCCTGTGACCCCAGGGATGACCCCATGGGTGTCCTGGTGTCCCTGTGACCCTGGGGATGACCCTGTGACCCCATGGGTGTCCCCATGTCCCCACAGGTGGCCGGACACAGTCCCTGGCCGTCCAGCTCCGGCCGCAGGGTGTCCTGTACGCCCGGCTGACCCTTGCCCGGCTCCAGGCCGCTCCGGCCCCGCGGGGGCCGCGTGTCTTCGGGGTGGATTTGGGGACGTTGGTGGCCCGGGAGGGGAGCCCCGGCCTCGTCCCCGTCATCGTCACCAAGTGCCTGGACGAGATCGAGCGGCGCGGACTCAAGGTGACCACGGGACCGGAGTGACCGGGAGTGACCAGGGGTGACCAGAGTGACAGGAGTGACCAGGGGTGACCACAGGGACTGGAGTGACCAGGAGTGACCAGGAGTGACCACGGGGACTGGGGGGAACAGGAGTGACCAGGGGTGACTGGAGTGACTGGAGGGTGACCAGGAAGTGACCGAGGAGTGACCAGGGGTGACCACGGGGACTGGGATGACCAGGAGTGACCAGGGAGTGACCAGAGTGACAGGAGTGACCAGGGGTGACCACAGGGACTGGAGTGACCAGGAGTGACCGGGGTGACCAGGGGTGACCAGGGGTGACCGGGGGTGACCAGGGAGTGACCAGGGGTGACCACCGGGACTGGGGGGACAGGAAGTGACCAGGGGTGACCAGGAGTGACCATGGGGACTAGGGTGACTGGGAGTGACCAGGGGTGACCAGGAGTGACCATGGGGACTGGGGTGACTGGGAGTGACCAGGGGTGACCAGCGGTGACCACCGGGACTGGGGGGATAGGAAGTGACCAGAGGTGACCAGGAGTGACCATGGGGACTGAGGTGACTGGGAGTTACTGGAGTGACCAGATGTGACCAGGAGGGACTGGAAGGGACCAGGGAGGGACCAGGGGTGACTGGGAGTGACCAGGGGGTGACCAGGGAGTGACCGAGGAGTGACCAGGGGTGACCACGGGGACTGGGGTGACCAGGAGTGACCAGGGGGTGACCATGGAGTGACCAGGAGGGACCAGGGGGTGACCATGGAGTGACCAGGAGGGACCAGGAGTGACTGTGAGTGACCAGGAGTGACCATGAAGTAACCTGGAGTGACTGGGGAATGACCAAGGGAAGACCAGAGGGTGACCATAGAGTGACCATGGAGTTACTGGGAGTGACCAGGAGTGACCAGGGCTGGGGGCTGACCAACACCCAGGGGGTGACCAGTGGCCAGGGAGTGCCCAGTGGCCACAGAGTGACCATCAGTGACCCACAGGTGGTGGGGCTGTACCGGCTGGGGGGTGACTGATATCCAGGGGTCATCAGTGATGACCAGTGGCCGCAGAGTGACCATTGGTGACCCCACAGGTGGTACTGGCCAGGGGGTGACCAGTGACCAGTGATGACCAATGGCCAGAGTGACCATCAGTGACCAGTCTCACTGCCCTCAGGTGGTGGGGCTGTACCGGCCAGGGGTGACCAGGACTGGGGGGTGACCACTGGCCGCAGAGTGACCCTCAGTGACTCTCAGTGACCCCACAGGTGGTGGGGCTGTACCGGCCGGGGGGTGACCGATACTCAGGGGTGACCGATGATGACCACTGACCCCAGAGTGACCCTCACTGACCCTCGCTGACCCCACAGGTGGTGGGGCTGTACCGGCCGGGGGGTGATGGATACCCAGGGGTCACCACTGACCCCAGAGTGACCATTGGTGACCCACAGGTGGTGGGGTTGTACCGGCCGGGGGGGTGATGGATACCCAGGGGTCACCACTGACCCCAGAGTGACCATTGGTGACCCACAGGTGGTGGGGCTGTACCGGCCGGGGGGTGATGGATACCCAGGGGTCACCACTGACCCCAGAGTGACCATTGGTGACCCCACAGGTGGTGGGGCTGTACCGGCCGGGGGGTGATGGATACCCAGGGGTCACCACTGACCCCAGAGTGACCATTGGTGACCCCACAGGTGGTGGGGCTGTACCGGCCGGGGGGTGATGGATACCCAGGGGTCACCACTGACCCCAGAGTGACCATTGGTGACCCCACAGGTGGTGGGGCTGTACCGGCCGGGGGGTGATGGATACCCAGGGGTCACCACTGACCCCAGAGTGACCATTGCTGACCCACAGGTGGTGGGGCTGTACCGGCCGGGGGGTGATGGATACCCAGGGGTCACCACTGACCCCAGAGTGACCATTGCTGACCCACAGGTGGTGGGGCTGTACCGGCTCTGTGGCTCGGCCGCGGCCAAGAAGGAGCTCAGGGAGGCCTTCGAGAGGGACAGCGAGGGGGTGACCCTGAGCCAGGGCCTGTACCCCGACATCAGCGTCGTCACCGGTGAGGGGGGACAGCTGGGGACACCTGGGGACACCCAGGGGACACCTGGGGACACCTGGGGACACACCTGGGGACACACCTGGGGACACTGGGGACACCTGGGGGGACAGCTGGGGATGGCTGGGGATACCTGAGGATACCTGGGGATACCTGGGGATACCTGGGGACACACCTGGGGAGACACTGGGGACACACCTGGGGATGGCTGGGGACACACCTGGGGAGACACTGGGGACACCTGGGGACACACCTGGGGATACCTGGGGACACCTGGGGACACCCAGGGGAGGGAATTAGGGCTGTCAAAGGGAGGGGACAGCGAGGGGGTGACACTGAGCCAGGGGCTGTACCCCGACATCAGCGTCGTCACCGGTGAGGGGACAGCTGGGGGCACTTTGGGGACAGCTGGGGACACATGGGGATGGCTGGGGACACCTGAGGACACCTGGGGGACACCTGGGGATACCTGAGAACACCTGGGGACACCTGGGGACACCTGGGGATGGCTGGGGACACACCTGGGGACACCTGGGGATGGCTGGGGACACACCTGGGGACACCTGGGACACCTGGGGACACCCAGGGGAGGGAATTAGGGGTGTCAAAGGGAGGGGACAGCGAGGGGGTGACACTGAGCCAGGGGCTGTACCCCGACATCAGCGTCGTCACCGGTGAGGGGACACCTGGGGATACCTGGGGATGGCTGGGGGACAGCTGGGGACACCTGAGACACCTGGGGACAGCTGGGGACACCTGGGGAGACACTGGGGACACACCTGGGACACCTGGGGATGGCTGGGGACACCTGGGGACACTTTGGGGACAGCCGAGGACACATGGGGATGGCTGGGGATACCTGGGGACACCTGGGACCACCTGGGGATACCTGGGGATGGCTGGGGATACCTGGAGGGACAGCTGGGGACAACTGGGGACACTGGGGGACACCTGGGGACACCTGGGGGGACACCTGGGGATACCTGAGAACACCTGGGAACACCTGGGAGACACCTGGGGACACCTGGGGACACCTGGGGACAGCCAAGGGTGGGAATCTGGGGGATTTGGGGGATTTGGGGTTCAGAGGGGGATTTTGGGGTGAGAAGGGGGGCCCTGGTGTCAAAAATGGGGATTTAAGAAACAGAAAGGGGTTCCCAGTACAGGAAATGGGATCCCAACCCCAAAAATGGGATTTCAGCCCCAAAAATGGGATCCCAGCCCCACAATGGGATCCCAGACCTACAATGGGACCCCAGTACCCAAAATTGGATCCCAGTCCCAAAAATAATGGGATCTCATTCCCAAAAATGGGATCCCAGCCCCAAAAGGATCCTTGATGTGGGTTTTTTTCTCCCCAATCCCGTATTTTTTTTTCCAGAGGTGCTGCAGGATTTCCTGCGGGAGCTGCTCTCAGACCCCTCAGAGGGATCCCTGATAGGGGTTTTTATTTGCAGGAGTTCTGAAGGGTTTCCTGCAGTCCCTGACCCCACAGTGGGATCCCAGATATGGGTTTTATTTCATTCCAGGTGTCCTGAAGGATTTCCTGTGGGACCTGCTCCCACAATGATCCCATATTTCATTCCAGGAGTGCTGAAGGATTTCCTGTGGGAGCTGACCCCACAGTCAGATCCCTGATCCCAATGTTTTTATGGGTTTATTTCCAGGAGTGCTGAAGGATTTCCTGCAGTCCCTTGACCCCACAGAACCCACAGAGAGATCCCAGCCCCTAAAGGATCCCATATTTTTATTTCCAGGAGTTCTGAAGGATTTCCTGCTGGAGCTGACCCCACAATGGGATCCCTGATATGGGTTTTATTTTATTCCAGGTGTCCTGAAGGATTTCCTGTGGTCCCTGACCCCATATTTTCCTATCCCAGGGGTGCTGAAGGATTTCCTGTGGGAGCTGACCTCATATTTTATTTTATTTTATTTTATTTTATTTTATTTTATTTTATTTTATTTTATTTTATTTTATTTTATTTTATTTTATTTTATTTTATTTTATTATCTCAGGTGTCCTGAAGGATTTCCTGCGGGAGCTGACCCCATATTTTATTTTATATATTTTATTTTATTTTATCCCAGGAATTCTGAAGGATTTCCTGCGGGAGCTGCCGTCCCCGCTGGTGCCCCGGCGGTTGCAGCGCTCGGTGCTCGAGGCCATGGCCCAGAGACCCCCCCGGGACCCCCACGGGGAGACCCCCCAGGGGCTGCTGGACTGCCTGCCACCCCCCGAGAGGGTGGGAGAAAAATGGGAAAAATGGGGGAAAAAATGGGAAAGATGGGAAAAACTGGAAAAATGGGAAAGATGGGGAAAATTGGGAAAAATGGGAAAATGGGAATGGGGGAATGGGGCTGGAGTGCCTGAGAGCCCTGGAGAGGGTGGGGGAGAAATGGGAAAAATGGGAAAAATGGAGGAAAAAAGGGAAAAACTGGGAAAATGGAGAAAATGGGAAAGATGGGGAAAATGGGAAAAATGGGAATGGGGCAATGGGGGCTGGAGTGCCTGGGACCCCCTGAGAGGGTGGGGAAAAAGTGGGGGAATGGGGAAAATGGGAAAAATGGGAATGTGGGAAAAATTGGGGGCGGGGGGGGAAATGGAGAAAATGGGAAAATGGGAATAAGGGAATGGGAGTTGGAGTGCCTGGGACCCCCCAAGAGGGTGGGGGAGAAATGGGAAAAATGGGGGAAAAAATGGGAAAAAAGGGAAAAACTGGAAAAATGGAGAAAATGGGAAAGATGGGGAAAATGGAAAAAATGGGAATGTGGGAATGGGGCAGTGAGGGCTGGAGTGCCTGGGACCCTCAGAGAGGGTGGGGAAAAAATGGGGGAAAATGGGAATGGGAAAAATGGGAAAAATGGGAATGTGGGAATGGGGGAATGGAAATGGGAACAGGAACGGGAGTGGGAGTGGGGCGGGAATGTGGGGAATGAGAACATGGAAATGGAACAGGAACGGGGAAAATGGGGTGGGAATGTGAGGAATGGGATGGGAAATGGGAATGGGATAATGGGAATGGGGAATGGGAATGGGGAATGGGAATGGGAATGGGGAATGGGGAATGGGGAATGGGGAATGGAAATAGAAATGGAAATGGAAATGGAAATGGAAATGGAAATGGGAGTGGGGAATGGGAACGGGAATGGGAATGGGAATGGGGAATGGGAATGGGAATGGGATAATGGGAATGGGGAATGGGAATGGGAATGGGAACGGGAATGGGAATGGGAATGGGGAATGGGAATGGGGAATGGGGAATGGGGAATGGGGAATGGAAATGGGAATGGAAATAGAAATGGAAATGGAAATGGAAATGGGAGTGGGGAATGGGAATGGGAATGGGAATGGGCGTTGGGAACGGGGCTGGAATTGGGGAAACGGGGAACAGGGCTGGGAATAAAGACTGGGAAAAGGGGCTGGGAACGCCCAGGTGCCACCCCGGTGCCACCCCAATGTCCCCATGTGTCCCCTGTGTGTCCCCTGTGTGTCCCCGTGTGTCCCCTGTGTGTCCCCGTGTGTCCCCGTGTGTCCCCTGTGTGTCCCCGTGTGTCCCCGTGTGTCCCCGTGTGTCCCTGTGTGTCCCCTGTGTGTCCCCGTGTGTCCCCGTGTGTCCCCGTGTGTCCCCTGTGTGTCCCTGTTTGTCCCCGTGTGTCTCCTGTGTGTCCCCGTGTGTCCCCTGTGTGTCCCCAGGCCACCCTGCGACGGCTGCTGTCCCACCTGAGCCTGGTGGCGGCGCTGCAGCGCTGGAACCGCATGGGCAGCGCCAACCTGGCCGTGTGCTTCGGGCCCGTCCTGCTGCCCCCGCACACCGGCCCCGGTGACAGGGGACACCGGGGACACCGGGGACAGCCCCGACAGCCCGGGGGACAGCCTAGGGGACACCGGGGACAGCCCGGGGGACACCGGGGACAGCCCAGGGGACACAGCCCTGGAGAGCAGGAGGAAGAGGAGGAGGAGGCCGAAGGGGTGGATTTCAAGAGGCACCTGGAGGTGCTGCATTACCTGCTGAGGGTGTGGCCAGGTGAGAGGGGACACCTGGGGAGGGAGGGGACACACCTGGGGGACAGGAGACAGCTGGGGAGGGGATGGAACACTCCTGGGAATGGGAGGGGACACACCTGGGAAGGGGACACCTGGGGGGTGAGGGGACACTCCTGGGGGCTGAGGGGACACCTAGAGAGGGGAGGGGACACTACTGGGGAGGGACACCTTGGGAGAGACAGGGGACACCTGGGGAGGTGACAAGGGAGACACCTGGGGATGGGACACACCTGGGGAGGGAACACCTGGAGAGGGACAAGGGACACCTGGCGAGGGGAGGGGACACCTAAGGAGGTGACAAGGGTGGGGACACACCTGGCCAGGTGACACTGACCCTTTGTCCCTTTGTGTCCCCGCAGTGCCCCCACTCCCGGCGTGGGCCGAGTGTCCCCGGGGTCACCCCCCAGCGCCGGCCCCGGGGGACACCGGGGGGACACAGAGTGACACTGGGGTGGCCTCTGGTGACCCTGTGGTGACCCCGAGTGACCCCGTGGTGACCCCGACTGACCCTGTGGTGACCTCGAGTGACATTCCCATGGTGACATCAAGTGACACCGGGGTGACCCCGGGTGACCCTGTGGTGGCCCCAGGTGCCCCCCCGGTGGTGTCCCCAAGTGACACTCCCATGGTGACCCCGGGTAACCCCATGGTGACCCCGACTGACCCCTCGGTGGTGACCCCGGCTGACCCCATGGTGACCCCGAGTGACCCCATGGTGACCCCAGGTGACCCCATGGTGGTGTCACGGTGGCGGCCGCGGGGCCCCGAGTCCCCCCCCAGCCATCGCTACGCGGGGGATTGGAGCGTCTGTGACCCCCGGGGACAGCGCGGGGACAGCGGCCGTGACAACGACCTGACCCAAAGCCTGGCCCGAACCTCACCCCAAAGTCCGACCCAAACCCGGCCCCAAAGCCCGACGCAAATCCTGACTCGAACCTCACCCCAAAGTCCAACCCAAACCCGACCCCAAATCCTGGCCCGAACCTCACCCCAAATCCTGCCCCAAAGCCCAACCCAAACCCGGCCCCAAAGCCCAACCCAAACCCGGCCCCAAAGCCCGATCCAAATCCCGACCCAAATCCTGGCCCAAAGCCCAACCCAAAGTCCGGCCCAAAGCCCGACCCGAACCCGGCCCCAAAGTCCAACCCAAATCCAGCCCCAAATCCTGCCCCAAAGCCTGACCCAAGTCCCGGCTCCAGCCCGGCCCCAAATCCTGAACAAAAGTCGGTCCCAAATTCCCTCCTGGAGCCAAACCCAAAGCCCATCCCAAAGCTTGCCCCAAACCCGGCCCCAAACTCTGTCCCAAAGCCCATCCCAAAACCTGTCCCAAAGCCTGTCCCAAATCCCATCCCAAAGCCCAGCCCAAACCCGGCCCCAAAGCCTGTCCCAAATCCAGCCCCAAAGCTCACCCCAAAGCCCGACCCAGACCTCACCCCAAACCCAGCCCCAAATCCTGCCCCAAAGCCCAACCCAAGTCCTGTCCTCAACCTGGCCCCAAATTCCACCCCAAACCCGGCCCCAAAGCCCGACCCAAAGCTCACCCCAAATCCTGCCCCAAAGTCCGGCCCAAGTCCCGGCTCCAGCCCGGCCCCAAATCTTGAACAAAAGTTGGTCCCAAATCCCCTCCTGGAGCCAAACACAAAACTCACCCCGAACTCTGCCCCAAAGCCTGACCCAAAGCTCACCCCAAAGCCCGTCCCAAAACCTATCCCAAAACCTGTCCCAAAATCTGTCCCAAAGCCCGTCCCAAACCCGGATCCAAAGCCCGTCCCAAATCCTGCCCCAAAGCCTGCCCTGGGACCGACCCCAAAGCCCGTCCCAAAGCTCACCCCAAACCCGGCCCCAAACTCTGCCCCAATTCCTGTCCCAAAGCTCACCCCAAACCCGGCCCCAAACTCTGCCCCAAATTCCGCCCCAAAACTTGTCCTGGACTCAAACCCAACCCCCGCCCCAAATCCCACTCCAGACCCCGCCCCAAAGCCCACCCAGGGCCCGGACCCCGCCCCAAATCCCACCGCAAAATTCACTCCAGACCCCGCCCCAAAGCCCCCCCAGAACCCAATCCCAGACCCCACCCCAAAACCCGCCCCAAATTTTGCCCTGGACCCAATCCCAGACCCCACCCCAAACCCCGCCCCAGACCCCACCCCAAGCCTGGACCCCACCCCAAACCCCACCCAGGACCCCGCCCCAAACCCCACCCAGGACCCCACCCCAGACCCCGCCCAGGACCCCATCCCCAAAACCCTTGGGGGGGCATTTGGGGTCGGGGTCAGATTTGGGGTCGTGGTCAGATTTGGGGCTGGATTTGAGTCTGGGGTTGGATTGGGGGTCCGGGTCAGTTTTGGGGTCATGTTTGGGGTCGGGGCAGGATTTGGGGTCAGATTTGGGGTCAGGGCCGGATTTGGGGTCAGGGCCGGATTTGGGGCCGGGGTCAGATTTGGGGTCAGATTTGGGGCCGGGGTCCCGTCTGACCCTGAAGGATTTCGATGCCCTGATCCGGGACCTGGAGCGGGAACTGGGGACACGCCCCGATGTGGGGCTGTGACACTGGGGACACTGGGGACACTGAGGGGACATTGGGGACATTGTGGGGACACGCCCCGACGTGGGGCTGTGACACTGGGGACATCGAGGGAACATTGAGGACGTGGCTCAACAAATGCCTGTGACACCACGGGGACATTGGGATCACTATGGGGACATTGGGGACACCACAAGGACACCGTGGGGACATCGAGGACATGGCTCAATGAGTGCCTGTGACATTGGGGACATTGGGGACATCATGGGGACAATGAGGACACGGACCAACATCTGCCTGTGACATTGGGGACATTGGAGACACCACAAGGACACCATGGGGACATCGAGGATGTGGCTCATCATCTGCTTGTGACACCATGGGGACACCGTGGGGACATCAAGGATGTGGCTCAACAAATGCCTGTGACACCGTGGGGACATTGGGATCGCCTTGGGAACATCGGGGACATGGCGAGGACACTGCAGGGACATCGAGGACGTGGCTCAACATCTGCCTGTGACACTGAGGGGACATCGGGGACATCATGGGGACATCAAGGCATCAAGGAGATGGCTCAACATCTGCTTGTGACATTGGGGACACCATGGGGACATCAGGGACACCGCAAGGACACCACGGGGACATTGGGGACATCAAGGACGTGGCTCAACAAATGCCTTTGACACCATGGGGACGTTGGGATCGCCTTGGGGACATCGGGGACACCGCAGGGACACTGTGGGGACATCAGGGACATGGCTCAAGATCTGCCTGTGACACTGGGGACATTGGGGACACCATGAGGACATCAAGGGGACATTGAGGACGTGGCTCAGCAAGTGCCTGTGACATCATGGGGACGCCATGGGGACATTGAGGGGACATGGGGGACACAGCTCAAGGAGTGCCTGTGACACTGGGGACATTGTGGGGGTGGCACTGCCACCGGTGACGCCGATCCTGTCACTGACCCCGACGCGGTGACAAGGCCGGTGACAGTGATGGCAGTGGCAGTGCCACCCCCCGGTGTCCCCAACCCTTCCCTGATGTCCCCAACCCTACCCTGATGTCCCCAACCCCCCAGTGTCCCCAACTCCGCCAGTGTCCCCTCGGTGATTTTTGGTGCCTTTTTTAAACCCGAAATTCCCAAGGTTTCCCCCCAAAATCCCTCTCCAAAATCTCCCAAATTCTCCCCAAATTCCTGCAAAAAATCCCCCCAAGTCACCTCCAAAGAATCCAGAAAGTCCCACAAAAAAATTCCCAAATCCCCCAAAGCTGCCCCAAAAATTCCACAAAAAAAATCTCCAAAATTCCCGCCAAAAATTCCTGCCAAAATTCCTCCAAATCCCCTGAAACTTCTCCCAAAATATCCAAAAATTTTCACAAAAAATCCCCACAAAACTCCATTAAAAAATTCCAAAAATTCCCATGAAAAATCCCGAAAATTCCCAAAAAAATCTCCCCTAAAATTCCCACAAAAAATCCCCAAAATTCCAAAAATTTCCCACGAAAATTTGCCAAATCCCCCAAAACTCCCCCCAAAAAATTTCACACAAAATTTTCCCAAAATTCCCCCCAAAAATCCTCAAAACTCTCAAAATCCCCCCCAAAAAATCCTCAAATTTCCCCAGATTCAAAAAAAAAATCCAAAAATTCGAATGAGAAATTTCCAAATTCCCTCAAAAATTAAAAAAATTCCCACAAAAAATGCCCCAAATCCCCAAATTTCCCCCAAAATTCCCCAAATTCCCCCAACCCCGCCCCCCTCCCAGAGGTGCCACCAAAGTGTCCCTTGTCCCCTCCCCCCCCTTTGTCATTGTCCCCAAATTGTCACCACCAATAAAGGACAGACACGGATCTTTATTCTCAAAGAGTCCCCAAAGGGGGGTGACAGTGACCAGAGTGTCCCCAAAGTGTCCCCAAGGGGGGTGGCACTGCCCAAAGTGTCCCCAAGGAGGGTGGCAGTGACCAGAGTGTCCCCAAGGGTTGGGGACAGGGCTGGGGACAGTCCCCAAAGTGTCCCCAAGGGAGGTGACAGTGCCCAAAGTGTCCCCAAGGGGGGGTGGCACTGCCCAAAGTGTCCCCAAGGGGGTGACAGTGACCAAAGTGTCCCCAAGGGTTGGGGACAGGGCTGGGGACAGTCCCCAAAGTGTCCCCAAGGGAGGTGACAGTGCCCAAAGTGTCCCCAAGGGGGGGTGGCACTGCCCAAAGTGTCCCCAAGGAGGGTGGCAGTGACCAGTGTCCCCAAGGGGGTGACAGTGACCAGAGTGTCTCCAAAGTGTCCCCAAGGGGGGAGTGGCAGTGCCTGAAGTGTCCCCTGAGGAGGTGACAATCCCCAAAAGTGTCACCTGCCACTCCTGAGGCCAGTCCAGGGCCACTCTGGTGACACTTGGGGACATGCAGTGACAACGAGTGACACTTGGGTGACCTGGGGACACTCAGGGACACTCAGATGGACACGGAGTCACTCGGTCCCAGCAGGACGTTGACAAGGACAGGGTGGCCTTGGTGACACTTGGGGACACTCAGTGACACTTGGGGACCCTTGGGTACACCTGGGGACACTTGGTGACCCTCAGACAGACACGGAGCCCTCCCTGAAGTCACTTGGCCCCAGGAGGGCGTTGACCAGGACGGGGTGGCCTCGGTGACACTCGGCCTGCGCCGCCCTCAGCACGGCCACCACCCTGTCCCCGATGTCCCTGCTGTCCCCAGGGCTGTCCCCAGTGTCTCCAGTGTCCCCTTTGATGTCCCCTTTGGTGTCCCCTCTGGCGCTGTCCAGGAGGAAGCCGCGGCCTCCCAGTGCCTCCGCCACCGCGTGGTAATCTGGGGACACACCAGTGGCACTGTCACCAAGGGGGGTGGCATTGTCACCTCTGTGAGGGTGGCAGTGTCACCAAGAGGAGACAGAGAGGTGGCATTGTCACCTCTGGGGGGGTGGCATTGTCACCATGAGGACAGTGGGGGTGGCATTGTCACCAAGGGGAGACAGAGGTGGCAGTGTCACCGCTGGGGGTGGCATTGTCACCTCCATGGGGGTGGCATTGTCACCAGGGGGACAGGGAGGTGGTGGTGTCACCGTTAAAGGTGGTCAGTCAGGGGTCACTATGGGTCAGTCACTGGTCAGTGGTCACTCAGTGGTCACTCAGTGGTCACTCACCGCTGAAGGCCAGCCTGCAGCCCACGGCGCTGCCCAGCAGGGGGAGCTGCTGTCCCCAGTGTCACACTGTGGGTCACTCACTGGTCAGTCAGTGGTCACTGTGGGTCACTCACTGGTCACTATGGGTCAGTCACTGGTCACTCACTGGTCACTATGGGTCAGTCACTGGTCAGTCAGGGGTCAGTGGTCACTCATGGTCACTCAGTGGTCACTCACTGCTGAAGGCCAGCCTGCAGCCCACAGCACTGCCCAGCAGGGGGAGCTGCTGTCCCCAGTGTCACACTGTGGGTCACTCACTGGTCAGTCAGTGGTCACTATGGGTCAGTGGTCACTCAGTGGTCAGTGGTCAGTTGGTCAGTGGTCACTCACCGCTGAAGGCCAGCCTGCAGCCCACGGCACTGCCCAGCAGGGGGAGCTGCTGTCCCCAGTGTCACACTGTGGGTCACTCAGTGCTCAGTCAGGGGTCACTATGGGTCAGTGGTCACTCAGTGGTCACTCAGTGGTCACTCACCGCTGAAGGCCAGCCTGCAGCCCACAGCACTGCCCAGCAGGGGGAGCTGCTGTCCCCAGTGTCACACTGTGGGTCACTCAGTGCTCAGTCAGGGGTCACTATGGGTCAGTCACTGGTCAGTGGTCACTCATGGTCACTCAGTGGTCACTCACCGCTGAAGGCCAGCCTGCAGCCCACGGCGCTGCCCAGCAGGGGGAGCTGCTGTCCCCAGTGTTACACTGTCAGTCAGTCAGTGGTCAGTCAGGGGTCACTATGGGTCACTCAGTGGTCAGTTGGTCAGTGGTCAGTGGTCACTCAGTGGTCACTCAGTGGTCACTCACCGCTGAAGGCCAGCCTGCAGCCCACAGCACTGCCCAGCAGGGGGAGCTGCTCGCGGCTGATCTGGGTCCAGCCGGCGTCGTTCCCAACCAGGGCAATGACCGGGACCTGCGGGGACACACAGGGGACACTGGGGACATGGGGACATTGGGGACACACAGGAGACAGTGGGGACACTGGGGACACGGGGACAGCAGGGACACACAGGGGACACTGGGGACATTGGGGACACAGGGACAGTGGGGAGACAACAGGAACACAGAGGTGACACAGTGGGGACAGCTGGGACAGGGATAGGGACAGGAAGAGCGGGTACACAGGGACAGGGACAGTGACAATGACGGGTGACAGTGACAGTGACCTTGGGGCACATGAAGGCATAGAAGAGTGACAGTGACAGTGACAGTGACAATGACAGTGACAGTGACAATGACAATGACAGTGACAGTGACAATGACAGGTGACAGTGACAGTGACCTTGGGGCACATGAAGGCATAGAAGAGTGACAGTGACAGTGACAGTGACAATGACAGGTGACAGTGACAATGACAATGACAGTGACAATGACAGGTGACAGTGACAGTGACCTTGGGGCACATGAAGGCACAGAAGAGTGACAGTGACAGTGACAGTGACAATGACAGGTGACAGTGACAATGACAGTGACAGTGACAATGACAGTGACAATGACAATGCCAGGTGACAGTGACAGTGACAGTGACAATGACCTTGTGCCTGACGAAGGTGTCGAACTCCATGAGGCTGAAGCCCAGCGAGCCGTCCCCGTACAGCACCCACACCTGGGGACGTCCCCAAATGTCACCTGTGTCCCCACAGGGGCCTGGGGACCCTCCGGCACCACCGAGGTCCCCAGTGTCCCCAGTGTCCCCTCACATCCCCCAGTGTCCCCTCACATCCTCCAGTGTCCCCTCACATCCCCCACTGTCCCCAATGTCCCCAGTGTCCCCTCACATCCCCCAATGTCCCCTCATATCCCCCAATGTCCCCAATGTCCCCTCACATCCCCCAATGTCCCCAGTGTCCCCACTGTCCCCTCACATCCCCCAGTGTCCCCCAATGTCCCCCATGTCCCCATGTTGCCACGTCCCCATATCCCCCCAGTGTCCCCATAGTCCTCCAATGTCCCCAACACCCTCATCACCTTTGTCCCCAATGTCCCCCCAATGTCCCAATACCCCCATGCCCCCCACACCCCCATGTCCCCATTGTCCCCATGTCCCTGGTGTCCCCAGTGTCCCCAGAGTCCCTGATGTTCCCCACACCCCCATCCCCCTTGTCTCCAATGTCCCCCATGTCCCCATGTCCCTGGTGTCCCCCAATGTCACCCAATGTCCCCATGCCCCCCACACCCCCATGTCTCCCTTGTCCCCAATGCCCCCCCAATGTCCCCAATGTCCCCCATATCCCCCAGTGTCCCCAACCCCCACTGCCCCCAATGTTCCCCCAGTGTCCCCATAGTCCTCCAATGTCCCTGATTGTCCCCAATGTCCCCAAAGCCCCCTAACACCCCCATCCCCCTTGTCCCCATATCCCCCCAGTGTCCCTACTGTCCCCAGTGTCCCCCTCAATATCCCAAATGTCCCCAGTGTCCCCAGTGTCCCCATATTCCCCCCAATGTCCCCAATATCCCCAATGTCCCCAGTGTCCCCAATGTCCCCAGTGTCCCCAGTGTCCCCAGTGTCCCCATATTCCCCCTTGTCCCCAATACCCTCAATGCCTCCATGCCCCCCACACCCCAAGGTCCCCATGTCCACGGTGTCCCCATGTCCCCTCCACTGTCCCCAATGTCTCCATGTACCCCCAGTGTCCCCATGTCCCCCCAATGTCCCCATATCCCCCCATGTCCCCGGTGTCACCTCAGCCTCGGGCCGGCAGAGTTTGGCCCCGAGTGCGAATCCTCCGCCCACGCCCAGAGTGCCAAAGGGACCTGAGGGGACACGGGGGACAGGGGACAGGGGGGACAGGGGGGACATAGAGGGGACAGGGGGGACAAAGGGAATAGTGGGACAGGGGGGACAGAGGGGACAGGGGGGACACCAAGGGGACAGGGGGGACAGGGGGGACACAGGGGACAGGGGACACAGTGGACAAAGGGGACACACAGGGGATAGAGGGGACACAGAGGGGACAGAGGGGACATCAGTGCCACTGCCACCACCCTGGGACACCGCTGGGGACACCAGGGACATCACTGCCACTGCCACCGTGACAGCACCAGGGACATGGGGACACCAGGGACATCACTGCCACCACCCCATGACAGTACTGGCTGTGTCCTGAGCTGTCCCCATGTGGTCTGGCCATGTCCCCATGTGTCCCTGAGCTGTCCCCGTGAGTCCCCACGGGGTCCATCCACATTGCCACATGTCCCCATGGGGTCTGGCCATGTCCCCACATGTCCCCACATGTCCCCAGGGGGTCTGGCCGTGTCCCCAAGCTGCCCCCACATGTCCCCAGGGGGTCTGGCCATGTCCCCAAGCTGTCCCCACATGGTCTGGCCGAGTCCCCACGTGCCCCTATGGGGTCTGGCCATGTTCCCACCCTGTCCCCACCCTATCCCCATGTCCCTCCACCCCAGGGTGGCCGTACCGGTGTCCAGCCCTGTCCCCCCTGTCCCAGAGTGGCCATACCGGGGTCCAGCCCTGTCCCCACCCCAGGGTGACCATACCGGGGTCCAGCCCTGTCCCCCCTGTCCCAGAGTGACCATACCAGGGTCCAGCCCTGTCCCCACCCCAGGGTGACCATACCGGGGTCCAGCCCTGTCCCCATCCTGTCCCCACCCCAGGGTGACCATACCGGGGTCCAGCCCTGTCCCCGCCACCCCAGGGTGGCCATACCGGGGTCCAGCCCTGTCCCCACCCTGTCCCGCCACCCCAGGGTGACCACACCGGTGTCCAGCCCTGTCCCCACCCTGTCCCAGAGTGACCATACCAGGGTCCAGCCCTGTCCCCATGTCCCCCCCACCCCAGGGTGACCATACCGGGGTCCAGCCCTGTCCCCACCCTGTCCCGCCACCCCAGGGTGACCACACCGGTGTCCAGCCCTGTCCCCACCCTGTCCCCACCCCAGGGTGGCCGTACCGGGGTCCAGCCAGGCCAGTGGCCGCCGTGGCCGGACGATGTAGGCGGCCGTGCCCACAAAGTCGCCCCCGTCGGCCACCAGGAGACTCTGGGGGGGCAGCACCTGCTCCAGGCCCTGCAGCAGCGCCAGCGGGTTCAGGTGACACGGGGGGGACACCGCGGCCTTGGCCCTGGGGGGGACACAGGCAGGGGGGGCTGAGCCCAAAAGAACTGGGGAAAGGGGAATTGGGGGGCTCTGACCCCAAAAATCCCCAAAGAGGGGGGTCTGACCCCAAAATAACTGGGGAAAGGGGAATGAGAGGGGTCCCCACCTGTCCCACCCTCATTGTGTCCCACCCTGGTGTCCCCAACTCATCCCTGTCCCCTGTCCCTGTCCCCACCAATCTCCATTCCCATTCCTGTCCCCTCCCTGTCCCTGTCCCCATCCCTGTCCCCACCCTGGTGTCCCCATCTCTGTCCCCACCCTGATGTCCCCTGTCCCCATCCCTGTCCCTGTCATTGTCCCCTCACTGGTTCCCCCACTCTGTGTCCCCATCCCTGTCCCCTCACTGTCCCCTTGTGTCCCCTCACCGGTTCTGCTTCTCTCTGTCCCTGTGTCCTCTCTGTCCCCACCTGTCCCTGTCCGTGTCCTTGTCCCCATCCCTGTCCCCAGCTGTCCCCAGGTGTCCCTGTCGTTGTCCCCCCACCAGTTCTGTCTCTTGGTGTCCCCTCCCTGTCCCTGTCCCTGTCCCCAGCTGTCCCCTCTCCTGTCCCTGTCCCTGTCCCATCCCTGTCCCTGTCCCTGTCATTGTCCCCATCCCTGTCCCCACCCTGTCCCTGTCCCTGTCCCCAGCTGTCCCCTCTCCTGTCCCTGTCCCCTGTCCCTGTCCCCAGCTGTCCCTGTCCCATGTCATTGTCCCTTCACCAGTTCCGTCTCTCGGTGTCCCCGGTCCCTGTCCCCATCTGTCCCCAGCTGTCATTGTCCCCTCACCGGTTCCGTCTCTCGGTGTCCCCTGTCCCCAGTCCCTGTCCCCAGCTGTCCCCAGCTGTCTCTGTCCCTGTCCCCAGCTGTCCCCAGCTGTCATTGTCCTCTCACTGGTTCCGTCTCTCAGTGTCCCCTGTCCCTGTCCCCATCCCTGTCCCCAGCTGTCCCTGTCCCCTCACCGGTTCCGTCTCTCGGTGTCCCCTGTCCCTGTCCCCAGCTGTCCCCAGTTGTCCCTGTCCCCTCACCAGTTCTGTCTCTCGGTGTCCCATCCCTGTCCCCAGCTGTCCCTGTCCCTGTCCCCTGTCCCCAGCTGTCCCTGTCCCTGTCCCCTCACCGGTTCTGTCTCTTGGTGTCCCCTGCTGTCCCTGTCCCTGTCATTGTCCCCATCCCTGTCCCCTGTCCCTGTCCCTGTCCCCAGCTGTCATTGTCCCCTCACCGGTTCCGTCTCTCGGTGTCCCCTGTCCCCTGTCCCTGTCCCCATCCCTGTCCCCTCTCCTGTCATTGTCCCCTCACCGGTTCCATCTCTTGGTGTCCCCTGTCCCTGTCCCCAGCTGTCCCTGTCCCCTCACCGGTTCCGTCTCTCGGTGTCCCCTGTCCCTGTCCCCAGCTGTCATTGTCCCCTCACCGGTTCCGTCTCTCGGTGTCGGCCTCGGCCTGGCGCAGCCTCTGCAGCCACTCCTGGGGACACGAGAAGCCCTGCAGGCTCTGGGCCAGGGACACCACCAACGACCCGGGGTCACCTGGGGACAGAAATGTGTCACCTGGGGCCACAAAGTGTCACCACGAACCACCCGGGGTCACCTGGGGACAGAAACTGTCACCTGGGGGTCCCAAAGTGTCACCATGAACCACCCGGGGTCACCTGGGGACAGAAACTGTCACCAGGTGGTCCCAAAGTGTCACCAGGGACCAAAAAAATGTCACCAAGGTACCCCAAGGTGTCACCAGGGACCACCCGGGCTGGGGACAGGCCCAAACCGTCTCAGTGTGACCCAAAATGGCCTCATTTATGTCCCCAAATCAGTGATTTGTGTCCCCAGTGTCCCCAGTGTCCCCTCACCCCTCAGGCCCAGCCGGGGTCTCCAGAACACATCAGCGTTCCGCAGCAGCTGCACCAGTCACGGTTTGACCCAAAACTGCCTCATTTCAACCCCAAAATGGCCTCAATTTGACCCCAAAGTCCCTCATTTCAACCCCAAACTGGTTCATTTGTGTCCCTAAATTCCCAATTTTGTCCTCACCCTGTAGATGGTCTCCAGAACACGTCGGCGTTCCTCAGCAGCTGCACCCGGTCACGGTTTGACCCAAAATTTCTTCATTTTAACCCCAAAATCGCCCCAATTCAACCCCAAAGTCCC